>NC_082715.1:160912949-161114009 GCF_030144855.1 Hypanus sabinus | reverse complement strand
CCCTCTCTCTCTCCCCCAATTTCCCCCCTCTCCCCCCTCTCTCTCCCTCTCTCTCTCCCCCACTCCCCCACTCCCCCCTCTCTCCCCCTCTCTCCCCACTCTCCCCATCTCCCCTCCCCCCTCTCCCCCCTCTCCCCCTCTCCACTCTCCCCACTCTCCCCCACTCTCCCCCTCTCTCCCCTCTCTCTCTCTCCCCTCTCTCTCCCCCTCTCCCCCTCTCCCCCCTCTCCCGCTCTCCCCCCTCTCCCCCTCTCCCCCTCTCTCCCCCTTTCTCCCCCTGTCTCCCCCCTCCACTCTCTCCCCCCTCTCCCCCTCTCCCCCTCTCTCCCCCTCTCCCCCTCTCTCCCCCTCTCCCCCTCTCCCCCTCTCTCCCCCTCTCTCCCACCTCTCCCCCCTCTCTCCCCCTCTCCCTCTCTCTCCCCCCTCTCCCCCCTCTCCCTCCTCTCTCTCCCCCTCTCTCCCCTCTCTCTCTCCCCCTCCCCCCTCTCTCACCCCTCTCCCCCTCTCTCTCCCTCTCCCCTCCCCCTCTCTCCCCCTCTCTCCCCCCTCTCTCTCCCCCTCTCTCTCCCCCTCTCTCTCTCCCCCTCTCTCTCCCCCTCTCTCTCCCCCTCTCTCTCCCCCTCTCTCTCCCCCGCTCTCCCCCCTCTCTCCCCCTCTCACCCCCTTCTCTCCCCCTCTCTCCCCTCTCCCCTCCCCTCTCTCCCCCCTCTCTCCCCCTCTCTCTCCCCCTCTCTCTCCCCCTCTCTCTCTCCCCCTCTCTCTCCCCCTCTCTCTCCCCCCTCTCTCTCCCCTCTCTCTCTCCCCCTCTCTCCCCCCTCTCTCTCTCCCCCTCCCCCCTCTCTCACCCCTCTCTCCCCCTCTCTCTCCCTCTCTCCCCCTCTCCCCTGCTCTCCCCCCTCTCTCCCCCCTCTCTCCCCCCTCTCTCCCCCTCTCTCCCCCTCTCTCCCCCTCTCCCCCGCTCTCCCCCCTCTCTCCCCCTCTCACCCCCCTCTCTCCCCCTCTCTCCCCCTTCCCCCTCTCCCCCTCTCTCCCCCCTCTCTCCCCCCTCTCTCTCCCCCTCTCTCTCTCCCCCTCTCTCTCTCCCACTCTCTCTCTCCCACTCTCTCTCCCCTCCTCCCCTCGATGGTGAGTGAAAGTTTGCTGTCGAGTCTCAAGTTGGAGAACTCAAATAGAAAAGCAACTTCGGACTGACACATTGAAATAGCAGCTGTTTGTCTCTTTTCTCAGTGGAGTAAGTGATATCTGTCTATCCCTTGATAGTGAGAGGAAGGGAGCCAGTGGGATGTCGAAATGTTGGGGTGAACAGTTAGTTTTTGATGTACTGTAGACCAAGCTTTACTGTTGCTTGTATGGTGGGTGGTAGAACTGCTGATGCTTCATGCTAGAGTAAGAGGGGAGGAGAGGGGGAAGGTTGATGCTGTTTGTGTGTGGGAGGGGAGTAGAGGGCTTTGGGATTCTTATGTTTTTTGTCTGTCATTCATTCTTTGGGTTTTTCTTCAGTTTTGAGGATGTCTGTGGAGAGAGGGAATTTCAGATTGTATACTGTATGTATTTCCTGATACTAAATGGAACCATTGAGTATGCCCACAGAAAAATGAAGCTCAGGGTTGTATATGGTGACATAGATGTGCTTTGACAATATATTTACTTTGAACTTTAATCATTTATTTATTTATGTTTTTTTTCCTCAGCTCAAGCTGATAAAACCTGACGTACAGGCATAGCCTAGCACACTCATTTCTCAATTGATATGAACTCTCAGGCTATTCTAGAGATGTTTAGTATTGTGGCTTTTTGGAGATTTACATAGATATTGCTGTCTAGGCCTAATTGTTTAATGCTACTGTTTAGTGAGTTTGGGATAATACCAGTTGTAGATATTACTATTGGGACAATGTATATACCCTATTCATGTTCCATAGTCTTTCATTTTCCTCTTTTAATTCGGCATATTTCTGGTGTTTTTCACTTACTGATCTGTGTGGTGTGTGTGTTTGGAATGCCGGTATCTACTGACTAAATTGTTCTTGCTTGTTTACACTGTAATATTGTATCCGGACAGTTATTATAGATTGCCATATCTGTCATACTGGATTGATTGTAATATGATTTGTAGGCTCGGGCTCTGAAACCAGATCAGGCTTGTGTTTATATAAGGTATGGTGCCTTTTCAAATTTTGCATTTTAAAGGATGATTTCTGTGGATGATGTCTGCTACCTGATTGTGCCTAAGTAAGTGATCAAATTAAACTGATTTGCTGCAGGATCCTGTAATATGTTGGATTGTTTCTGGTTTCTTTTGGCATTTTCTGCATTTATCATCTTGAATTTATTGTTTTTATCATGC
The DNA here is from genome assembly GCF_030144855.1 of Hypanus sabinus. Lineage (NCBI taxonomy): Eukaryota > Metazoa > Chordata > Chondrichthyes > Myliobatiformes > Dasyatidae > Hypanus > Hypanus sabinus. The sequence continues at coordinate 161,111,662 of NC_082715.1, read as the reverse complement.
AGTTTTGATGTTTTTGTGTTAACCACCTGGTCCAGTATTGCCACAAGGAAACCCTCTGATTCTAGGAAGAAGTCTTCACCTCTGAGTTAGGCACATAATGCTTCCTTGTGGACATCTAGTTTGCTCATATCATGGGGATATTTTCCATGAGAGCCATGCTTTTCCATTGGAAAACTTTTTCCTCTATAGTGAAGAAGTCTTCATTCTTCTGGGTTGTGTTTTCGTTCAGGTTAAGTGGTGTGCACGTCTTATCAGAATTGCATATGCTCACAGGGAGTGTTGAATCCTGTTCTTGTTGATGAAAATATATCCTTATCCGTTTCAGCTGACAGTTGTGTGATATTTGTTATTCATCTTCCTCCTGTCCCTTGTGTCAATCTGTGTGTTTGAAGGTACATAGTGTTTTCTAAAATCTGTCATTTCATTCTTAATTTTCTTTAAATTTTCTAGATCAGCATCAGATCAAGATATTATGCCAAAAGAATACAATAATATGGGTATAGCAAAAGCGTTTATTTTCTGTTAAATTTTTACTATTCAGCTCCGTTTGGCAGATTCCAAAGGACCGTATAATTTCAAATTATCCATGTGTAGAAGGTGTGTAAAGGTATAATTCACTTGGTGGTTTATGACTTGATGTCCCATTTTCATCTTACTCATTAAATTAGCAAGCAAGTTTAAAGCTCTTCCGTCTGTTCTGTAAGTTGTTCTTTGCATCCTTTCATACCCTTACAGCACCCCTCCTGCTCTCCTGTAGGTATATTGAGGTTATCTAAATGAGTCATGATTAGTTGCAAGATGCATGGGGTTATATATAGCTTTTAAACAGGGAATAGGATGATATTTTGACAGGTCATTTGTGAATTCTCCTTTAGGTAAATGATATGTTTTACTTTCTGTCAAAAATTCGGGCAGTTTTTCATGATTTTTAAGAAAACTACTGATACGTATTTATAGGTACAGATGGTAAGTAAATATTTCATACCAGCAGTTGTGAATATCAACACTGCCAGTACTTTTCCAGTGTGGATATTTTGATAACCATTGAAACCCCTTTTTACCGGGTTTCTCTAGAGATACAGCCCATTAGCTCCTCGCTAACGGTCATTAGACTCAGCGGTGAGAAAACCACCATTCTCATACTCCGTACATCTAGGATTGGTATGACTTAGATCCCACCAAAACCGGGAACTTGTGATGTCTCGACCTCCCATAACCTGATCTGTGGAAATACTGACCACATACTCCGTACATCTAGGACTGGTATGACTTGGATCCCACCAACTTGTGATGTCTCGACCTCCCATAACCCGATCTGTGGAAATACTGACCACATACTCCATATGTCTAGGGTTAGTATGACTTGGATCCCACCAACTTGTGATGTCTCGACCTCCCATAACCCGATCTGTGGAAATACTGACCACATACTCCATATGTCTAGGGTTGGTATGACTTGGATCCCACCAACTTGTGATGTCTCGACCTCCCATAACCCGATCTGTGGAAATACTGACCACATACTCCATATGTCTAGGGTTGGTATGACTTGGATCCCACCAACTTGTGATGTCTCGACCTCCCATAACCCGATCTGTGGAAATACTGACCACATGCAATTAGCTGTCAGCAAGAAATAACAGATCGTACATTGCATACAGTTATAAAGAAAGTATATTTATAAACGTCAACTTAACCGAACCCTTATGAAAGATGAGAAAAAGGAAGAAAGAAAAACAAAAGGGCCCATTATAATTAAAACAGAAAACTGTGCACAAGATCAGAGCTCAGGTCTTCCAAAAGCTGGAAATGTCCTTTTACTCACAGCACCAACTCGTACTCACTGATCACTGGTGGAAATTCCCATGTTGGACCCGTTGAATCATGCATTCCAGTTGGATCAAAAGGTCACAAGACATAGGGGAGAAATTAGGCCATCTGCCCCATCGAGTCTGCTCCGCCATTCAGTCATGGCTGATCCTTCTTTTTATCTCCTCCTCAACCCCAGTTCCCAGAATTCTGACCCGTACCCTTTGATGCCATGTCCAAGCAAGGAAATCGGTGAAACAGAGTTGAAGGAGGGGACAATTCAGCCTGCAACGTCCTCCTATAATAGCTTGGTGTGGCCAGTGCAGATGGGAGACGGAATACAGCAACTGACGATAGACTTTAGGCATATAAATAAACACAGCCCGCAACTCACCGTGGCTGTTCCGAATGTAGTGACCACTGGGGGTAAGGAGAGAACCCATGGTATGTGTACTGGATTCAGCAAATGTTTTTGTTTCCATTCCCCTGAGCTCCGTATCCCAAGAACAGTTTGCCTTAATGTTGGAAGGCAGACAATATATCCTCTGTCATCTTCCACAGTGATACATGCACAACCTGACCTTCTGTTTTGGCATTATCGATCGAGACCTACAAGGGATCTCACTCGACCTAACCATCTCACAATCCCACTACAGAAATGATATCCTGTTGCTGGGGCCCTCAGAGGAGACAGTGGGGAAGGCACTAGACAAGGTGGTTACCTCCCTGAGGGAAAGAGGGTGGTCCATTAATCTCAACAAGATCCAAGGCCCTAGCCAGAACGTCTTGTTCCTGGGAATACAAAGACATTCTGGACAATAGGAAATAATGGAAAAGGCCAAACAAAAAATATTGGGGGCTGAGGACCCCATCTCCAAAGAGGAGACCCAGCAATTTGTGGGCTACCTGGGTATTGGCAACAACGTATTCCCCGCCTAATGATAATACTGAGACCATTATATCAGGTATCCCAGGAAAAGATCCCTTTCCAGTGGGGTCCCAATCTGCAAACTGCCTCTGAGACCACCAGGCAGTCGAACAGGTCTCCGCTCCAGCTCTGAAACATCATGGGGTATCTTTTGAACTACTGGTCCATGTGCCTCTGAAGAATCTGCGGTAGCTAATGAAAGGGCTCTTCTCTATTCAAATGGAAATGGCACATAGCAGATTGGGCAGGGAAAGGCCCCAGTGGGGTGAGCCACCTCCAGGATCAGTTCGACCCCGAGCTGCCGTTGACCACAGCACCTCTGACGAGATTGCCGCCCTCGACCCTTCGACTATACGATGGAGCAAACTGTACGATGAGCTAAACCCAGAGGAGGAGGAGCCATTGGCAGTGTGACAAACAGTGGTGGAAGGCCGTTGTCCTTCACCCTGCGATGGAGGAAGAGGCATCAGCTTTGGGGGATGGCTGACAGAATCGGTGGCCATAACCCTGCCCACAGAGCCGTTGCAAATGTGCCATGGTGAATGGGGTAGTCCTATGGATGCCTCAAACACATGAGCGAAGTTGGAGATACATAGATGCCCCTTTGGAGGCAATTATAATAGGCATCCGTTAGTCTTGAGAGACCATGGATTTGCACCTTGAAAGGTTTCCAGGGCGCAGGCCTGGGCAGGGTTGTACGGAAGACCACCAGTTGTCCCTCTCCACGCCACCGATGTTGTCCAAGGGAAGGGCATTAGGACCCATGCAGCTTGGCACCAGTGTCATCGCAGAGCAATGTGTGGTTAAGTGCCTTGCTCAAGGACACAATATGTTGACTTAGCTGAGGCTTGAACTAGCGACCTTCAGATCACTAGACCAACACCTTAACCACCTGGCCACACGCCGACAACTTTCGAGGCAAACCTATTGGGAAAACATGGGACAATGCCAAGCACTGTCTACCATGCAGATGCCCACACTCCTCGAGACAGCACCTTATGCTGCTGTTAACAGCTTTCATGGAGGTTAGAGTTTTTCTTGTCATCATTTACCACCCCATCAGCCTCTGCAACTTCAACAGGATGCAGCCACCACCACCTTCTGCAGAGATTGCTCCCTCCATGATCTCCTTCTTCATTCGTCCCTCCCCCCACACATAACCTATCTCTGCAAGTGTCAGAACTGCTCCGCATGCCTATTCACATCCTCCCTCACCTCTGTTCAGAGCCCCAAACAGTCCTTCATGCTCCAGAATTCTCCCTAACATGCTCTCCTCTTAGCCCCTGGACAGAAATCTATCTCAGGAAGGCCAAGTTTTAAGGAGGATCTAATTAAGCAGGGCAGAAAAAATGCCCTTCATTTCAGATCCTTCCTCAGTTACTAAATAATCATGTCTCTCTCTCTGTATCTACATCTACACTATCATCCCTAACTGGCTATTTACAAAACTAAGCAGAAATGGCAATAAAATGTTCCAGAAATGCGATCTCACCCTCTTCTCGACATGATTCTCTGTCTCCTGTTCCTGCTTGAGGCTGCTGTCTCTGTGTGGACCATGTTGTCTGTTCGATGGACCATACTCTCCCTGTCCTGCCCATGTTATTTTTCCCTTTTCCTGAGTCTCTGATAGGACATGTTCTACTCAGTGTGTCCATCCCCAGGAGAGTTCCCTCACCATTTGGGTACACCCAACTATCTACCAGAAGCTCCACTCCCTCAATCTCAAGAACCTCGGATTCATTACTCTCTGCCCCCTGCAGAGGTAATGTAAGTCACCTCTCCAGTTGTGAGCAAGGTTACGTACAGGTGTCCACTAGCATATCATATTGCCGGCCTCTTGCATACATCCGTGTGTAATCACATATACTAATGGAGATAGCCACCAGCCACTTGTATGACCTGGATGCTGTCCTCACTGGCTCGATGATTCGGTTGATAGTCAAATCAAACAGAGAGAGTGCTGTCATTTCTGCCTGTTCTGGTGAATAACTCACACACCTTTTTCCCTTTTTGGAACACTGCCTCCAAATACGGCCTGAGAGCCCGCAGCAGTGCGATATCATCTCCTCCACCCGGCCAGGTCTATTCTGGCAGTTCCTTGATGGGTACCCTGCTTGTTGGCAAGTCCTCTGTCTTTACAGAAGCTACATCCACTGCAACTAGTTGATGACTGATCTTCCTCCACTGGCCCATGATACCGTCACTGCCGTCCCTAACTCTAAAACCGCCTGGTGGGCTGAGCTCAGGCCATCCTTCAGCATTTTCAGAAAGACTGGATCATCCCTCCCTGGATTGAGTACTCGTCGTGTGCTCAATATTTACACTCGATATAATCCATTGAAGGTTCATCAGTTCTCTAAGCCACTGATTTCAAAGAAAGTGAGTGGGGGAAGAAAGGGAGGGATGGACAGGGAGAGAGGGTGGGAGAGATGAAGGAGGGGGTAGGAAGAAGTGAATGAGGGAGGAAGTTATACCTATCAGTTGTTCTTTAGGGGCAGAAGGAATGGGTGTGGAACTGACACTGTTGGGTGCAGGGTCAGCGGCTCCCCGGCCAGTGTGGCGAGTGTGAGTGAGTGCGTGAAGGAAGGAGGAGGTCAGTGCTCTCATCCCATCTCTCAGGGTATGCCCTGCCTCCCAGGTCCCAGTCTGAATCAGGAGGACATGGACAAAGAGGGTGGTAATACCGGACACGTTTCTTTTCTCACTCCTTCTGCCCCACCCATTTATACTCTGTTCCTCTCACAAACGAGAAAATCTGCAAATGCTGCCAATACTCTTTTCTATAGATGCTGTCTGGCCTCCTGAGTTCCTGCCACTTTGAGTGCGAGTTCCTCCCGCTTTGTGTGCGAGTTCATCCCACTTTGTATGCGTGTTCCTCCCACTTTGTGTGCGAGTTCCTCCCTCTTTGTGTGCGAGTTCCTCCCGCTTTGTATGCGAGTTCATCCCGCTTTGTGTCCGAGTTCCTCCCGCTTTGTGTGCGTGTTCCTCCGTTGTCTGAGAGAAAAGTTCTGGCTTCGAACATTAGATGGAAATCAGGATTGAGGAGTAGTGTTGCTATAGTTGTGGAAGGTGTCGGCCCGAATTATCGATCGCTGAGTCATTTCCAAGGATGCTGCCTGGCCTGCTGAGTTCCTCCAGCACTTTGTGTCTGTTGCTGTGGAATTATTCATTGCAATTTATTTGGTCCTAACCTGTTCAGACAGTGGTTGGACAATCTGTTTGGATGTAACCTATTATCTATTTTAATCTATTTGAATGTTACCTGGGTGTCAGCACCCAGTTACAGAGAAAGGTTGAACAAGTTAGGTCTTTATTCTTTGGAGTGTAGAAGGTTGAGGGGCGACTTGATAGAGGTATTTAAAATTATGAGGGGGATAGATCGAGTTGACATGGATAGGCTTTTTTCCATTGAGAGTAGGGGAGATTCAAACAGGAGGACAAGAGTTGAGAGGGGCAAACGTTTAGGGGTAACACGAGGGGAAATTTCTTTACTCAGAGAGTGGTAGCTGTGTGGAACGAGCTTCCAGTAGAAGTGGTAGAAGCAAATTCGTTATTGTCATTTAGAGTAAAATTGGATAGGTATATGGACAGGAAAGGAAAGGAGGGTTATGGGCTGAGGTGGGACTAGGTGAGAGTAAGCATTCGCACGACGAGATGGGCCAAGATGGCCTGTTCCCATGCTGTAATTGTTATTTGGTTATAAGGTAATCAATTCGGCCGTGATCAACTTACTTGTTGGATCAATCTTCATGGATGCGATCTGTTTGGTTGCCAGAGCAATCTACTTGGCTGCAGTCTATCGGTATTTAGAGATCGCAGTCAAAGTGATAATAGTAGCTACAGATTAAAATTGAATCAAACCATGGCCAAAGTCCCGAAACCATGTGCAGAATCTCTGGTCACATGTGAACAGATAACTGGAGGTTTGAGCTCTGACCTAAATGTGATATTTAGGTTTGATAATGCTAAAAAAGAGTTCCAGAGGAAATATACCATCAGTGTCAAGGCTCACGAAACGTGACTCTTTGATGATGTTGTGAAAGTACAGGATGGGATCCAGAAAATTACTTCTGGCAAAACGAAGACTGCCAGGGGTTGGTAACTTGAATGACGCAGTTAAGAAAATGCTGACGGGCTGGGTTAGAAGAACGATGTGAAAATCAAATTCGCGAAGTAAATAACTGAAATAATTAATTAGGAAAAGAAAGAGAAATGCATACTAGGCTACAAAAACAGCATTTTGCATTCGGTAAAAAATCTGAAGAGCAAGTTTCCGAACAGGTGAGAGCAACACGATAAACGTAATCGACTCGAAGTGAAACGTGAATCAACGGGACACAGCCAGGACCTTAAGTGGGTGGGCCTGTCGCTGACATTACTTACGTCGGAACACTTATAGAGCAAAGTACAGGTAGTCCACGAGTTACGGACAACTCGTACTTGTGAACTGAGGAAGGAGAACGCCGTCTGCCATTTTAAGTCGGATCGCAACGCCATCCGATATTTTAAGTTGGACTGCAAAGCCGTACGCCATCTTAAGTCGTTGCCGTTGACACTGTGTTGAGTGTTTAACTTTGTATTTGGCTTAAATTTCTCTTAATAAGATTCACCCGGACCCCGCCCCCTATTCCGGTCGGATGGTAGGGCAGTGAGATCAGTGCCGGGTTCAAATGGAGGTTCGATCCAGCGACGGAACTCTCCTGTGCCGGGTTGATGTCGATCCAGTGACTCCCGTACCATCCGTGCTGGGTTGTTGTCGAGCTTGCAACTCGACCTCGTAAAAAAACACTGCCGCCTCCCGTGGAATACCCACGTGGGATATTCTGGAGGATCAAATGCCCAAACCCAGCACAGCCCCCACCTGTCCCATTTAGCCTGTCACAGTGCGGTGGTCCTTAGGACCCAGCGGACCTCGGGAGCCGGCGCAGCTCGGGACCCTCCGCCCGCACTGTTTCTGCTCCATTGACGGGAAGCGATCGCAATTGAAAATAAAGTGGAAATAATAAAGAGTTTGGAAAGAGGTGAAATGCCATTGGTCATTGGAAAAGCATTAGGCTACAGTCGGTCAACAATCAGAACAATTTTAAAGTATAAAGTGAGAATAATGAGGCATGTGAAACGCCCTGCCCCAATGAAAGCTATAATTATTACTAAGCAACACTGGTTTAATTATTGGAATACATACATTTTATATGCATTGGAAGGTAAAATATATACTATACATTAAGACAAACGTTTGACGAACTGATGCTGAATAATACCGGATGTACTTGTTCCTACTTGCGTACAAATCGGACTCAGGAACGGAACTCGTACGTAACCCAGGGACTGCCTGTACAGCAAAGAAGCAGGCCCTTCAGCCTTTTGTATGTTTCTATGAGATCCCCTCTCATTCTTCTGAATTCCAGAGAGTATAGTCCCAGGCAACTCGATCTCTCCTCATAGGTTAACCCCTTCATCTCTGGAATCAACCTGATGAACCTCCTCTGCACTGCCTCCAAAGCCAGTATATCCTTCAAGAACGGAGACCAGAACTGCACGCAGTACTCCAGGTGCAGCCTCCCCAGTACCCTGTCCAGTTGCAGCATGACCTCCCGGCTCTTGAATTCAATCCCTCTAGCAATGAAGGCCAACATTAAGTTTGCCTTAATAACCTGTTGTACCTGCAAGCCAACCTTTAGCGATTCAGTTGTTTAAACACTGGCCACTGCTCTCACACTGACCTGTCCTAAGCACTGTCCACCCCAGAAAACTCCACCTTCACACCCGTGTAACAGCCCTTTCTTCGGCTGAGAACATCGGTTCTGGACCTGGATGTTCACCGGAAGACTGTGTCTGCAATTCTCCCACGTTGTGCTTTGCCTTCTCCCCGGCATCCTTCAACAAAAGTTATCTAGACAATTGCACAAAGTGTATGGAAAAAAACATATCGGAAATGGCCTGTTCCTGGATAGATTCTGCAACACATCACCAGCAGAACCAGTCCCTGACCTCTCTCAAGTTCCTCTTTGACTGTACCTTGCCGCTTGATTAATTTAATCAATGTACAGATTAGATTATCCATGACAAACTCAGTTGCCCTCTCACCTCCCTTTGTTATTCCACAGTCGTGCTTTGTCCCATTGAGAGGGAACAGATGGGGCTTTGGAGATAATTTACACCCAGGTCTCCCTTTCCCTGGCTTTCATTATTTCCACTGAATCCCATTCCCAACACTGTGCCTACATCTATATCCATTCCTCTCCACTATAAAGTGAACAAGGACGCACTCCTCCTTTCCCTTTGGCTGACCAATAAGTATCCCAGAATACTGAGTTCCCAGTCCCAGTCACCGTACAAACTTCTCCCTGAAATGACTGTTAGATCAAACACAGTTGTTTCTAGTTTTGTAATAACCCAGATCATATTAGGGAGGTTTTGGAAAGGAACCATTAGACAGTAGTGATCATAATATGATTGAATTCCTACGGCAATTTGTGAGGGAGAAGCATAGGTCACATGCGTAGTATTGCAAAGGAATAAAGGGAATAGCAGAGGCATGAGAGAGGTGATTCCCCAGGTGGCTGACGTTTCGGGGAACAGTTCATAATGTACAGGATAGATATGTCCCTCAGAGGTAGTTCTCAAACAGCGGGGCTCGGCTACCGAGGCTGACAAAGGAAGTCAAGGACTATATGAAAGCCAAGGAAAGCGCTTATAAGGCAGCAAAAGTGAGTTGGAAGTTAGATAATTGGGTAGCTTTTCAAATCTAACAACAGGCAACTTAAAAAAAACAAATTATAGTCCAGTTAGCCTGACTTCAGTGGCTGGGAAAGTGTTTGAGTCTATTATAACAGATGAGGATTTTGGGTACTAGGAGACTAATGATAAAATCAGTCAAAGCCGGCATAGCTTCTGTACGGGGAAATCTGTTAGAGTTCTTCAAGGAAGTGATAAGCAAGATGGACAGAAGAAGTACTGGCATGGATAGAGGAAAGGCTGACAGCCAAGAGGCGGCGAGTGGGAATAAAAGGGGCCTTTTCTGGGTGTCTGCCAGTGACTAGAGGTCTACAGGGTTCAGTATTCGGTCCGCTACTTTTCACGTTGTTTATCAATGATTTGTATAATGGAATTGATGGCTTTGTGACAAGGTTTGCGGATGATACAAAGATAGGTGGAAGGGTAGGTAGTGCTGAGGAAGCAATGCGATTGCAGCAGGATACAGACAAATTGGAAGAATGGGCAAAAAAGTGGCAGATGGAATAAAGTATTGGGAAATGTATGATAATGCATTTGGCAAAAGGAACAAGAGTGAACTATTATCTGATTGGGAAGAAGGCTCAAACAACAGAACTACAGAAGAAATATGAGTCCTCGGGCAAGAGTCCCAGAAGGTCAATTTACAGGTTGAGTCTGTGGTAAAGAAGGCAAATACAATGCTGGCATTTATTTCAAGTGAAGTAGAATATATAAACAAGGAGATAATGCTGATGATTTATAAGAAGCTACTTAGGCCGTATTTAGAGTATTTGGGATGCATATCTCAGAAACGGTGTGTTGTCATTGGAGAGAGTCCAGAGGGTGTTCAAGAAGATAATTCCGGGAATGAAGGGGTTAAGATACGAGGAGAGTTTGCCAGCCTTGGGCCTGAACTCCTGCACTGACTTGTGTTTAATAAATGTGGGTGAGGGGTGTTAAATCTCACTGAAACCCACCGAATATGGAAAGGTCTAGATTATGTGGATGGGGAGAGAACTTTTCATATGGTGGGGGTAGTCGTAACAGAGGGCACAGCCTCAAAACTGAGGAGTGACCTTTTAGAGTAGTTAAAGAGGATGTTAGTTAGTCAGAGAGCAGTGATTCTGTGGAATTCTCTGACACAGACGTCAGGGGTGGGGGTCAAGTCTGTGGGTACATTTAAGGCAGAAGCTAATAGTTTGCTGATCAGCCAGAGCATTACAGGATATGCCGAGGAGGCAGGTGCATGGGGTTGAGTGAGAACCGGGATCAGCCATGATAGAACGGCAGAGCAGACTCGATGGGCTGAATGACCTAATACTGCTCCTATGTCTTATGGTCTTATACTGCTAGTGTCTTACACAGTGAAGATTGACACAAAATACTTATTACATTCGGCCGCTATTTCATTGCTCTATTAATAACTCACCAGCATCATCTTCCAGCGGTATAATATCATCTTACCTCTTTCTTTCACTCTTTATAATTCTGAACAGCTTTTGATACTTGATATCATTGGCTCACTTACCTTAATTTTTCATCTTATCTCTCCTGTGTGTTTTTAAGTTGTCTCCTGTTGGTTATGTAAAAGCTTTCCAATCCTCTAACTTCCCACTGTTTTCTTCCTATATTATATGATCCCGCTTTTGCTTTTATCAAAAACAGGAGAAAATCTGTGGATGCTGGAAATCCAAGCAACACATACACAAAATACTGCAGAAACCTAGGAGGCCAGTAATAATATTACAGGATGAACAAGCAGGAACAACTCCCTCAATAGATAAAACCATTCCCAACACACACATGTTCCTCGACCAGTGAAGCACCTCACCACAGGTATTGTTTGTGTCATCAGTCAGACAAACAAAAGATTTTCTCTGTCAATCAGCTTCCAAATGTTACTACTCTGTCATTCATTGCCACGCCCCGCTATTGATTCCCCTCTCCTCATCATATATTCTTACCCCGACCTCCGTCCAGAGCCCCAAACTCTGCCCAGTGCAGATCCACCTCTAGTTTCTGACCCTGCTCCGTTGAACATCCATATAACCATATAACAATCACAGCACGGAAACAGGCCATCTTGGCCCTCCTAGTCCGTGCCGAACCCTTAATCTCACCTAGTCCCACCTACCCGCATTCAGCCCATAACCCTCCACTCCTTTCCTGTCCATATACCTATCCAATTTTACCTTAAATGACACAACTGAACTGGCCTCTACTACTTCTACAGGAAGCTCATTCCACACAGCTATCACACTTTGAGTAAAGAAATACCCCCTCGTGTTTCCCTTAAACTTCTGCCCCCTAACTCTCAAATCATGTCCTCTAGTTTGAATCTCCCCTACTCTCAATGGAAACAGCCTGTTCACGTCAACTCTATCTATCCCCCTCAAAATTTTAAATACCTCGATCAAATCCCCCCTCAACCTTCTACACACCAATGAATAGAGACCTAACTTGTTCAACCTTTCTCTGTAACTTAATTGCTGAAACCCAGGTAACATCCTAGTAAATCGTTTCTGCACTCTCTCTAATTTATTGATATCTTTCCTATAATTCGGTGACCAGAACTGCACACAATATTCCAAATTTGGCCTTACCAATGCCTTGTACAACTTTAGCATTACATCCCAACTTCTGTACTCAATGCTTTGATTTATAAAGGCCAGCGTTCCAAAAGCCCTCTTCACCACCCTATCTACATGAGACTCCACTTTCAGGGAACTATGCACAGTTATTCCTAGATCTCTCTGTTCCTCTGCATTCCTCAATGCCCTACCATTTACTCTGTATGTTCTATTTGGATTATTCCTGCCAAAATGTAGAACCTCACACTTCTCAGCATTAAACTCCATCTGCCAACGTTCAGCCCATTCTTCTAACCGGCATAAATCTCCCTGCAAGCTTTGAAAATCCACCTCATTATCCACAACACCTCCTACCTTAGTATCATCGGCATACTTACTAATCCAATTTACCACCCCATCATCCAGATCATTTATGTATATTACAAACAACATTGGGCCCAAAACAGATTCCTGAGGCACCCCGCTAGTCACCGGCCTCCATCCCGATAAACAATTATCCACCACTACTCTCTGGCATCTCCCATCTAGCCACTGTTGAATCCATTTAATTACTCCAGCATTAATACCTAACGACTGAACCTTCTTAACTAACCTTCCATGTGAAACTTTGTCAAAGGCTTTGCTGAAGTCCATATAGACTACATCGACTGCCTTACCCTCGTCAACTTTCCTCGTAACTTCTTAAAAAATTCAATAAGGTTTGTCAAACATGACCTTCCACGCACAAATCCATGCTGGCTACTCCTAATCAGATCCTGTCTATCCAGATAATTATAAATACTATCTCTAAGAATACTTTCCATTAATTTACCCACCACTGATGTCAAACTGACAGGTCTATAATTGCTAGGCTTACTTCTAGAACCCTTTTTAAACAATGGAACCACATGAGCAGTACGCAAATCCTCCGGCACAATCCCAGTTTCTAATGACATATTAAAGATCTCCGTCAGAGCTCCTGCTATTTCTACATAAACTTCCCTCAAGGTCCTGGGGAATATCCTGTCAGGACCCGGAGATTTATCCACTTTTAAATTTCTTAAAAGCGCCAGTACCTCCACCTCTTTAATTGCCATAGGTTCCATAACTTCCTTACTTATTTCCCACACCTTACACAATTCAATATCCTTCTCCTTAGTGAATACCGAAGAGAAGAAATCGTTCAAAATCTCTCCCATCTCCTTCGGTTCCACACATAGCTGACCACTCTGATTCTCTAAGGGGCCAATTTTATCCCTCACTATCCTCTTGCTTTTAATATAACTGTAGAAACCTTTCGGATTTACTTTCACTTTATTTCCCAAACCAACCTCGTATCTTCTTTTAGCTTTTCTAATCTCTTTCTTAAGATTCATTTTACATTCTTTATATTCCTCGAGCAATTCCATGCTGCCTATATCTATTGTAGACATCCCTCTTTTTCTGAACCAAATTTCTAATATCCCTTGAAAACCATGGTGCTCTCAAACCTTTAACCTTTCCTTTCACCCTAACAGGAACATAAAGATTCTGTACCCTCATAATTTCACCCTTAAATGACCTCCATTTCTCTATTACATCCTTCCCATAAAACAACTTGACCCAATCCACTCTCTCTAAATCCCTTCGCATCCCCTCAAAGTTAGCCTTTCTCCAATCAAAAATCTCAACTCTAGGTCCAGTCCTGTCCTTCTCCATAATTATATTGAAGCTAATGCTATTGTGATCACTGGACCCGAAGTGCTCCCCAACACATACATCTGTCAGCTGACCTGTCGCATTCCCTAACAGGAGATCCAACACTGCCCCATCTCTAGTCGGTACTTCTATGTATTGTTGCAAAAAACTATCCTGCACACATTTCACAAACTCTAAACCATCCAGCCCTTTTACAGAATGAGCCTACGTGTGGAAAATTAAAATCTCCCACAATCACCACCTTGTGTTTACTACAAATATCTGCTATCTCCTTACACATTTGCTCTTCCAACTCACGCGCCCCATTAGGTGGCCTATAATACACTCCTATCAGTGTTACTGCACCTTTCCCATTCTTCAATTCCACCCAAATGGCCTCCCTAGAGGAGCTCTCTAATCTATCCTTCCAAAGCACCGCCATAAGATTTTCTCGGACAAGCAATGCAACACCTCCTCCTCTGGCCCCTCCTACTCTATCACACCTGAAGCAACTAAATCCAGGAATATTTAGTTGCCAATCACACCCTTCCTGCAACCATGTTTCACTAATAGCTACAACATCATAATTCCAGGTATCAATCCACGCTTTAAGCTCATCCACCTTTCTTACAATGCTCCTAGCATTAAAATAGATACATTTAAGATACTCTCCATCTCCTCCTCTCTTTCCATCCCTAACAATGCATTCAAATTTATAATCCTTTTCTTTCTTCTCCCCTACATCTTCGGGCTGAGCGCATCCCGTCTCCATCACCTGCCTTTCCTCCCTCACACACTGTCTATTTACTTGCTCCACTGGTGAACTAACCTCCTCTCCCATAGTCTCCTCAAATAGTCTCCCGCCCCCCCCATCTTACTAGTTTAAAGTCCGCCCTGTAGCCCTAGCAAACCTCCCCGCTAGGATATTGGTCCCCCCACGATTCAAGGGTAACCCGTCCTTCTTGAACAGATCACTCCTGCCCCAGAAGAGGTCCCAATGATCCAGAAACTTGAATCCCAGCCCCCTGCTCCAATCCCACAGCCACACATTCATCCTCCACCTATTTCTATTCCTACTCTCACTGTCGCGTGGCACAGGCAGTAATCCCGAGATTACTGATGGTTTCCCATTCTGCTTTCAGTCTTTAGAGGACAGGGGTGTTTTCGAACAACCCTTCAGAAGCAGGGAAAATGACCCATAATGTGGAAATGAGTCGTGAATGTTAACTCCCAGTGTCATTCTCCATCGGCCCAGAGATTAGAGGGGCGAAGAACATCTCAGACAGAACTGCAGTCAGCTCGACTTCTTCAGTCTGCAGAGAATTCAAGGGAAACCTCTTCACCCACAGAGTGGTGACTGTTTGGAACCCATCACCACAGGGAGTGCGAGAGGGGAACAACAGAGGAGGATTTAAACGGACCATCGTGGAACAGAATCACTGGCAGGGTCTAGCTGGCCTGAGTTGACTCTCCACTGTACACTAGGTGTGTTATAAATTCACTAAGTACCAGAGTTTAAAATAGAACTGATTTATTTGTCTCAGATCCAGAATACTAAACTCCAGTCCCATTAAAGGTGAACGTGCAGCAGAAGAAACTCCTCCTGTGCCCAGTGACCAGGGTGCAGAACTGGGTGTGGTGAGCAGCAGCAATAATTGCAGAGTTCAGCATCGACAGTCACTCTCGAAATTGCATTCAGCAACAGTGATGGACAAATATCCAACATGCAGCTTATTGAAACTTTCTCTCCTGTATGAACCCGGTAGTGTGTCACAAGGTTAGATTACTGAGTGAATCGCTTCCCACATTCACAGCAGATGAACGGCCTCTCCCCAGTGTGAACTCAATGATGGACATTTGGTTGAGAGAATCTCTTCCCAAAGTCTGAGTAGGAGATCAGCCTCTTCCCAGTGTGAACTCGCTGGTGTCTCTGTAGATGAGATAACCACATGAATCCTTTCCCACATTCACAGCAGGTGAACGGACTCTCCCCACTGTGAACTCGCTGGTGTATCAATAGATGAAATGATCGGGTGAATCCTTTCCCACATTCACAGCAGGTGAACGGTCTCTCTCCAGTGTGAACTCGTTGGTGTGCCAGCAGATTAGATGACCTAGTGAATCCCTTCCCACACTCTGAGCAGGTGAATGGCCACTCCCCAGTGTGAACTGACTGGTGTGACAGTAGTTCGGATGACTGAGTGAATCCCTTCCCACAGTCTGAGCAGGTGAATGGCCGCTCCCCTGTGTGAACTGACTGGTGTGACAGTAGTTCGGATGACTGAGTGAATCCCTTCCCACAGTCTGAGCAGGTGAATGGCCTCTCCC
The DNA here is from genome assembly GCF_030144855.1 of Hypanus sabinus. Taxonomy (NCBI): domain Eukaryota; kingdom Metazoa; phylum Chordata; class Chondrichthyes; order Myliobatiformes; family Dasyatidae; genus Hypanus; species Hypanus sabinus. Next base: position 161,095,633 of record NC_082715.1, on the reverse strand, counting down.
CAGTGTGAACTCGTATTCAGGAGTATCTGGGGCAGAAGTGGGGATACATGCTTTTACCAAGGAGAGAAGGTGTTTTGGAAGCTGAAAGGCCTGAAGGTAGATAAGACTCCTGGACGAGTAGGTGAGAACCCCAGGGTTCAGAAAGAGGTAGCTGAAGAGATCGTGAAGGCATTAGAGTCATCGAACACTACAATGGAGGAAAATGTCATTCGGCCAATCTAATCCGTGCCAAAGCATTAATCTGCCGAGTTCCAACAACTTCCTCCTGGACCAGAGCTCTCCATATCCTTCTCACCCATGGACCTAAGCAAACTGCTCTTAAAGATTGAAATCGTCCCTGCCACTTGCTCTGGCAGCTGGTTGCACTCTCTCCCCGCCTCTGAATGAAGAAGTTTCCCCTTAGTTTTCTCTGAAAGTAATGAATAACGAATCACTGGAATTTGGAACGGCTCTGGCGGGCTAGAAAGCTGCAAATGTCACTCCCATTTCCTCCATTCTGTCTCCCCGGTTCTCTCTTCTCCATTGCACATTGTCTCCCTCTGGTTCGTCTTTTACTTCCTTTTTTTCCCATTGTCCATTCTCCTATCATATCAGATGCCTTCTTTTCAGCCCTTTGCGTTTTCCACTTACAACCTCACAGTGTCTCACTTCATCTCCCACCTCCCCCACCCACTCACCTTCACTCTTATCTGGCTTCACCTATCATGTACCAGCGTGGACTCTTTCCACTCCCCGCACCATCTTATTCCGACTTCTCCCCACTTCCAGTCCTGATGAAGGTTCTTGGCAGGAAATCTCTGCTTTGCTTTATCCCCCTCTACAGAAGGTACCTGACTGCCTCCAACATTCTGTGTATATTTCTCTGCATCTCCAACATCAGCAGATCTCATCGGGACAGAGTGCAGAGACTACATCGGGTCTCATTAATGTCGAGGAGGCCACACCTGCAAAACTGGAAACTGTAGATGATAAGTGTTGAAAAGTTGCCTCATATGGAAAGACTGTTTGGGACCCTGACTAGTGGTAAGGAGAGTGGCTTGGCGCAGGTCAAGCACTTCATCCACTTGCAGAGTTGGCTTCCAGCCCTCCACACCCCTCCCGATCGCTGTAAACCTCTCCCTTTTGTGGACAACACTGCCACTTGGTGGTGATTTGCTACAATGACAGGAGCCCCTGATTTGTGGACTCCATTGTCAGTAGGTGGCGCTGTGCCGCAATAACGCTGGGAGACAGAAATGTGCCACGGCAGCCTGCTGAAATGTTCATTCAAGGTTGTTTAATTCCATTTCCAGATCGAAACAATTAATACTGCGGCTCCAATGCAACACAAAAACACAATAATAAAAGCATATATCCACACTTGTATACCGTGCACAGATTGCAGCGTTTTATAAACATTCACTTTACGCAACTTCACTTTTATGAAAAAGAGGGTTTTCGCTTTTTCGAAAAAAGACGCCCGCGTTGAATGTGTGTTTACCCTGAGAAAGATTACCATGACCGTGAAGCCTTGCGTGGGCAGGTGTGTGCACTTGCGTGTACGTGCCGATTTTTTTTCTCTACAAATTGGTTTTGGCTCGCGGTCTTCCCGATAATGCTAAGCAAAACCACACTGTATATACATTGTTTCTACTTTATATAGGCTGTGTATTTATCATATCATTCCTGTTTTTACTATATGTTAGTGTTATTTTAGGATTTTACGTGTTATATGCTTTGATTTGGTAGGTTATTTTTTTGGGTCTGGGAATGCTCAAATTTTTTTCCCATACAAGTTAATGGTAATTGCTTCTTCGCTGTACAACATTTCGGCCTAAGAATGTTTTCATAGGAACGCTCTGCCTTCGGAATACGGGGGAAACCGTAAAGTGACAATCAGCAAAGGATGCCTGACAGACAGGAAATTATAAAGTAGAGGTGTTTGGTGGTGTGGGGGGGTTAGCGGGTAGAGATATTTATCAGCCTCACTGCTTGGGAAAAGTAGCTGTCCCAGAGGCTAATATTACTGGTGAGGATGCTGCGTTATTCTACCCCCCGATGGGAATGGGGCAAACAGTCCATGAGCCGGATGGGTGGAGGTAGATTATGAAAATCAGGTTGGTGCTTGATCTCAAGAGAGGAAATTTGGAAAATACCAATGAGATGCCTTTTAGAGCAGCTTGTAATTGTGCCCACTAGATTGGGTGTCGTGTAATGAACCAAATTCAATTAGGGAATGTGTGGTAAAGCAAAAATGTGGACGCTGTGATAACATTTTAGAATTCGCCTTGTACTGTGAGAGGGGAAGGTACAACAAGATGCATCATTATTAGTGGAGTGACGGGAACTACGGAGGCACGGGAGAAGGGCTCACCAACGTTGACAGGAAGGGGACACCAGCAGGGATGATGGCAGAATAACAACGGCTGGAGTTGCTCAACTTGACAGCTTCAGGGTTGAAGAGAAACACATCATATTCCACCTGCATAGCTCCAACCTGAAGGCATGAATATCGATTTCACCTGCCAGTAAAAAAATCACTGTGCATCGCCTTCTGCTCTCCACTCTGGCCATTCACGTTTAACGTTATGTAAATATGATGTCACCATTCATAATGAGGGGACTATTCATAAGGATACAACGTTGAGACATAAGGTATTGAGTAAACCATGCAGACTATCATGAGCAGTGTAGGGACTCATCTCAGGAAAATGTGCTGGTATTGGACAGAGTCCAGAGGAGGTTCATAAAAATGATTCCGAGACTGACAGGGTTAACGCGAGAGGAGCATTTGATGTCTCTGGGCCTGTATCCTATACCGGTTAGGAATAAATGGGGGGTCAGCAGGAGACGCTCATGGAGTGAGCACTGTTTCAGATTCGCTCCATAATCTTTACTTTTTTTAACCTATGATCACCCTTATTTAACTTACTTTTACCTACACCAAAAGATTCTTGCTACTTCTCTGGACTTGCCTTTAAGAGCTTATTGTGAATTTTTGAAGAAATGAGTACAGAAATGGCTCTTAGATCTAAAGGGCGAGAACCTGGGAAAGATCCTACCGGGAACGGGAAGAAGAAACAAACCGATCCTAAGCGCACTGAATTGACTTATGAAATATTATTGGAGGTTTTAAATTAAAAATTTGAAGAACAACGACAAATTTTTAAACAAGATATAAAGACTTTTCAAGATTATATGGATAAGAGGGATTCAGTAGTTAACCAGCAGCAAGTTCTAATCGCAACTGTGCAAGAAGATGCCCAAAAGCGAGACTTGATAATTGAAAAACTGGAGCAGAAATTACTTTCGACGATTAAACAGGTGGAAACACTTAAATCCAAGAGTGTCGACTTTGAGAATCGGTCCAGAAGACAGAACTTACGCATACTTGGTCTCCCGGAAGGTATTGAACAAGGGGACCCCTCGAAGTACTTTGCTCAACTTTTAAAGGATGCGTTCCCTTCTGTATTCCCAGACAGTCCTCCGTTACTCGATCGCGCTCACAGAATTATGCGTCGATCACCGAGTGCTTCAGCTAAACCACCGGTTGTAATTGTCCGATTTCATTATGTGCATGTTTAAGAGCAACTTATTCGTGTGGCTCGGCGTGTAGGGATGGTCAAATTTCAAGATCACAATTTTCCATTAGTGGAAGATCTTAGTCCTGAAGTAATGAAGGCAAGGCTTTTATTTAAACCTCTGATGTCCGAATGTTATGAGAAAAATCTAAAACCTGCGCTTTTATACCCTGCGAAGCTCAGAATCTCGCCTCCGAATGCTCCACGTCGAGTTTTCCTTTCTACATCTGAAGCGAGAAGCTTTCTGAATGAGAACTTCCCTACTGCTACGGATTCTCGTCTCTAATAAATGAGTGATTTTAATCGTGCAAGATGGTTTTTATTTCCAAAACCAGATTTTGTTTCTGGCTATTGGTGTAGGTTTACTCTATATTTTATACTCTATAAAGTTTTTTTTTCGACATACGAATCTTTTTATTTTACTTACTTCAACCACTGTACTTTATCTTTGGTCATTATTATTAATCCTTCGAAGGTGATTTTTTTTTACTAAGATGACGGTTTCTTCTCGAAAATATTTTTGGCTTTTTTTATTTCGCCATTTTTGTTTCTCTCGTCTTCTTCCTATAATGCAGCTCTTATCACAGTTTAATTTTTTTTTGGTTTGTTTGGGTTTTAACCCAATTTATAAGTTACTAGTGATTATATTCTTTTTGTTGATTTTACTATCAATTATATTTAGAAGTTTGGTTTTAGTATAGTGATTATTATTTCTTTAGAGTTTGGGTGGCTCTTTTTTTTATCCTTTATATACGGAGTTGTCTTCTGCTGATATGGGGGTAGATTTAGTTTCATCTGTCCTTTTTCCCACCCGTTTCCTGGCTGGGGTGGGATTTTTTCCTCTTGGGTGGGGGGGTGGGGGTTTTTTTCTAAATCTTATGTTCCTTACATCAGTTTGTTTTAGTTTCTTCATTTGGGCTAATTTTAAACTACTAAAATGTCCGCGATGTCGTCACTTCCGGGTCCGCCCCTTATTTTTGTTCCTCTTTTGGGTGCATGAGCTCATAATTTGGTTAACCCTTTATATACCAAAGGGTTGATTTCAGAAATATGGCTCAGACCATTAATTTTGTCTCTTGGAATACTAATGGCTTAAACCATCCGATTAAACGGAAAAAGAGTTTCAAAGTATTCCAAAGACTTAATGCTCATATTATTTTTGTACAAGAAACTCATGTGAAGAAAGATGATAATTATCGCTTTTTTAGGTTTTGGAGCAGGTCGACAGTATCACTCGAATTCGAATGCCAAAGTAAAGGGAGTTTCAATTTTTATTGACTCCTCTATTGCATTTGTCCAACACGATATCTTTTCGGATCCGAATGGTAGATTTTTGATAATTACTGGCTTACTTTTTAACAAAAAGGTTGCTATGGTTAATGTTTATGCTCCAAATGTGGATTGTCCCGATTTTTTTAAGTCCTTATTTACTTCTCTGCCTAATCTAAATGAATATAAGTTAATAAAGGGTGGTGACTTTAATTGTTGTTTAAATCCTTTGTTGGACAAATCTATATCTACTCAGACTTTACCTAATAAGTCGGCCACTTGTATTAACTCTTTTTTGACTGATAATGGAATTTTTGATATTTGGTGATTTCGGCATCCTAATGACAAAGAGTTTTCATTTTTCTCACATGTTTATCATTCCTACACGAGAATTGATTATTTTTTTATTGACTCTTGTTTTATTCCATCGGTAATTGGTTGTAATTATGATATTATAGCCATCTCTGACCATGCTCCATTAAAACTTTCTATTAAATTTACGGATACAACTTCTAGTGCTGGACAATGGCGATTTGACTCTACCTTACTGCAAGATCCGGACTTTATTAAATTTATGAATGAACACATCGATTTCTTCTTTTCAACCAATTCCACGGATGATATTTCTTGTGGAACACTCTGGGACACTTTTAAAGCATATATACGTGGACAGATTATCTCTTACTCTGTTGGTCTGAGAAAACGGATTAAGAAGGAAACTCTTTCATTGGTTGATAAAATTAAAGAGAATGACAAGAAATATTCGATTACTCCTAGTAAGGAGCTTTACAAACAAAGGGTTGAACTACAAACGGAACATAGTTTATTACTTACATCTTCGACTGAAAATCAATTAATGAAAACCAGATTTGATTTTTATATACATAGTGATATATCGGGTAAACTGTTGGCTAGTCAATTGAAGAATGCTTTGGTTAAGCGTCAAATCACTAAGATCCGTCAGCAGAATGGGGATCTGACAGTTAACCATGATGAGATAAACAAATCATTTCAAGATTTTTATACCTCCCTGTATCATTCCGAATTCCCTCATGATCATAATACCATGTGTGATTTTCTTGGGAAATTGAATTTTCCAAAATTATCATCAGATGATCTTTCAATATTAGAAACTCCTATTACGGATGCAGAAATTAAAGGGGTTATTTCCTCTATGAATTCTGGAAAAGCACCAGGTCCAGATGGGTATACAGTAGAATTTTTTAAATGTTTTTCCGCTACTCTCTCTCCTTGGTTATGCAGGGTTTTTGAAGAACCAATTAGATTGGGCAATCTGCCACAATCTTTTAATAGAGCTTCCATTTCTTTAATATTGAAGAAAGATAAAGACCCTACTGACTGTGCATCCTATAGACCAAAATCTTTATTGAATGCAGATTCCAAGATCTTTTCCAAGTTACTGGCATCCAGGCTGGAGAAGGTATTACCCCAAATTATTTCGGAAGATCAAACTGGTTTTATTAAAAATCGCTATTCTTTTTTCAATGTTAGGAGATTATTGAATATTGTTTATACTCCTTCACATAGCAAATCAGAATGTGTTATTTCATTAGATGCGGAGAAAGCATTTGATAGAGTTGAATGGTCATACTTATTTAATGTGCTTGAGAAGTTTAATTTTAATCCGACACTCATTTCCTGGATTAAACTGATATATCATACTCCAGTAGCCTCAGTGCTTACTAACAATCAAAGATCTCCCTTTTTCCGTTTATTTCGGGGTACTAGACAAGGCTGTCCTCTTAGTCCATTATTATTTGATATTGCTTTAGAACCCTTGGCAATTGCTATCAGAGAATCACAGAACATTTTTGGCATTAATCGTGGGACAGATATACATAGCTATCATTATATGCAGATGATTTATTATTATTTATTTCTCATCCTGAAAAATCCATTCCTGCAGTTATATCGTTGTTGGCTCAATTTAGTGATTTTTTCGGATATAAATAAGAGTGAATTGTTTCCTTTAAATAGACAGGTTCCAATTTATGGAAATTTACCTTTTAAATTAGTTAATGATTCTTTTATTTACTTAGGGATTAAAATCACAAAAAACTATAAGGACTTATTTAAAGTTAATTTTTTACCCTTAATCGATCAGATTAAATGTTTGTTTACTAAATGGTCACCAGAATCTTTATCTCTGATAGGTCATATTAATGCTATTAAGATGGTTATTTTACCCATGATTTTATATATATTTCAAGCGGTACCAATTTTTATTCCGAAATCTTTTTTTTGCTAATGTTGATTCAAAAATTTCCTCATATATCTGGCAGAGTAAAAATCCTAGAAGAGGTAAGAAATATTTACAGAAGGCAAGGAAGGAAGGTGGATTGGCATTGCCTAATTTTAGATTTTATTATTGGGCAGTTAATATCCAATATTTGATATGTTGGTTAAAAGATTGGGATTTATCTTTTAGCCCTCGTTGGGTGAGCCTGGAAATTAAATCTGTACAAGGATTTGCATTGGGTTCTATTTTAGGGACTTCTCTTCCCTTTGCTCTTTCTAAATTTCCGAAACGAATTGACAACCCGATAGTTAAACATGCTTTACGTATATGGTTTCAATTTCGGGAATTTTTTGGGTTGACTCAGTTTGTTTTAAATATTCCTATTGTATCCAATTTCTTTTTTTATCCTTCTATTATAGACCAAGCTTATTCAGCTTGGAAGACCAAAGGATTACTACAACTTTCCGATTTACTTTTGGATAATTGTTTTATGTCTTTTGAGCAATTATCTAATAAATATAATTTGCCTAGATTTCATTTTTTTTATATATTTACAGATTAGGAATTTCTTAAATACTGTACTTCCTACTTTTCCAAATTTTGTGTCTTCAGGTATTTTAGAGAATTTGTTTGAACTAAATCCTTCTCAGAAAGGGCTCATATCAAAACTTCACAATATAATTATGAAGATACATTCAGAGCCCTTCTATAAGATTAAAAATGATTGGGAAAGAGAACTTAACCTTACTATCCCTATTGAGAATTGGGATAAAATTCTTCAATTAGTTAATACATCATCTATATGTGCTAAACATTCATTAATACAGTTTCAGGTTGTGCATAGGGCTCATATGTCCAATGATAAATTGACTCGTTTTTATTCCTATATAAATCCTATTTGTGACAGATGTCATTCTGAGATAGCGTCTTTAACTCATATGTTCTGGTCGTGTCCGCTTTTGAAAAAATATTAGAAATACATTTTTGATATTATTTCTACGGTATTGAACATTGATTTACAACCTCATCCTATTACTGCAATTATTGGTTTACCAATGATGGACTCAGGCCATTTACCCTCTTCCGCTTGTCGAATGATTGCATTTCTTACTTTAATGGCTAGAAGATCTATTTTGTTGAATTGGAAAGAAATTAATCCTCCCACTGTATTTAATTGGTTTTCTCAAACTATGTTATGTCTAAATTTAGAAAAAATTAGAAGTGTTGTATTTGATACTTCTATTAAATTTGAAAAGATACGGAGACCATTTATTCAATATTTTCATATGATGTAATATGACCCTGTTCCAGGCCTATTTGTTTTTCCAGTTTCGATTTTATATATGTTGAGAGGACCGGAGTTGACGACACTGATGATTTTGTATTTTTGTGAGATATTATAAACAGCCTTTTTTTCAAATTTTTTCTTTTTCTCTTTTTTCTTTTTTTGTTTTTTCCCCTTATTAGTTATTAGATTAGTTTTTTTTTTGCATAATTTTTTATTTCTTTTTTCTGTTTTTTCTAATATATATTATGATATACCTAGGTTTCCCTTGTTTACTTGTAAATTGTATCGTCCATGATTTGGGAATACTTATTTATACTGTAACCATTGCTTATGTATTCTTTCATGTTCAGTTGAAATGTGTATGTTTGTGATCCCATTATCTATGTATCAATTTTATTTTGTTGATATTATTAATAATAATAATAATAATAAAGATTGAAAAAGGAATAAATGAGGGAGGTTCTTGAATACCAAAAAGCTGAGAAAGAGCGCATGTGGAGAGGATTTTTCCTGTACTTGGGGACCAGGGGAACACACCCACAGAATAGCGGGACCTCCATATAGAACAGAGAAGAGGAAAAATTCCCCTGCTGTCTTATGACCTGCTGATTATTCAACACGCCTGTGTATAATCTAAGCTTCTGTGTCCATTCCCCTCACTCCCCTTAATTATCTATCTCCAACTCAAAAATACCCAGCCAACTGGCCTTCACACCCTCAGAGCAGTGAATGCCAAAGATTGTACGCACTCAAATAGATAGATACTTTATTGATCACAGAGCGAAATTAAATAGAAGATATGAAATTCCAAGAATTTTCACACCTCCATTTGAAATGAGCATTCCTTATCGACCTCTCTCTGTGGCTCTCTAAATGACGAGGAGAGATACTCTATCAAGATGCTCCACAAATACCCTATCGTTTGTGAATATGTTCTAAATTCAGGGCCAAATCATCTCACCTCTGCTGGTAAATCATCCCATGTATTACACTGGTAAAACTGTTCTGACTGGGTCCATAGCTACTCTTAAGGTTTCATTCTGCGTGGGGATTAAAACTGTGCATAGAATTCCAGGTCTGGCCTCACTAACACCCTGTACAATGGTGGCTACACCGGCCCATCACCCTGTGCGGTGATGGCCAGAATACAATCTGCCATTTGAACCACTTGATACAGAATCACAACGACGTCATTAGATTTCCGTCCTCTGTTTCTGTGTTATCAGCAGATCTGGACACCTCACATCTCGTTCCCTCCTCCAGGCGATTAAGCAGTGAACATGTTTACTGAGCATATAAACATGTACCATAGCATGTCTGTAGGGTTAGTACTTTGCTCTGGGTGTAAGATGTGGGAATCCCGGAAATCTTCCAGTCTCCCGGATGGCCATATTTGCGACAGGTGCACTGGTGTAGCCTCTGAGAGAACGTGTTAGGGATCTGGAGCTGCGGCTTGATGACCTGTAGCTTATAATGGAACGTGAGCAGGAGGTAGATAGGAGCTACAAGGAGTCAGTCACCCCGAGGCTGCAGAGGTTAGATAAGTGGGTGACTGTCAGGAAAGGGATGGGAAGAGCTCAGATAGTAGAGAGCATCCCTGTGGCCATCCCCCTCAGTAATCGTTATCTCGTTTTGGATGCTGTTGAGGGGGATGACCTGACAGAGGATCACCACGGCGATCAGGTCTCTGGCACTGAGACTGGTTCCGTGGAGCAGAAGGGAAAGAGGGAGGTGAGGATTGTGGTAGTCATAGGGGATCCCATAGTGAGGGTAACAGACAGGCGGTTCTGTCAGCCTGATAGAGATGGTGTGTTGCCTCCCAGATGCCAGGGTACGGGATGTCTTGGATTGGGTGCAGAGTATTCTGAAGAGAGAGGGTGAACAGCCAGAAGTCTTGGCACATGTCAATACCAATGACACTGGTAGAAAAAGAGAGGAGGTGCTGAAGAGAGAATTCAGGATTTGAGTCGGAAGCTGAAAACCAAGACTTCCAGGGTAGTAATCTCAGGATTGCTGCCTGTGCCACATGCTAACAAGCGCAAGAACAGCATGATCGGGCATATTAATGTGTGGCTGAGAGACTGGAGTAGGGGGCAGGGCTTCGGGCTCCTGGATCTTCTGGGGGAGGTACGACCGGTACGAAAAGGATGGATTACACCTGAACCCAAAGCAGTCCAAAATCCTAGCAGGGAGCTTGAATAGAGCTGTTAGGGAGGGTTTAAACTAATTTCACAGGGGGATGGGATCCGGAGTGATAGGACTGAGGAAGTGGAAAACAGAAATAAATCAGAGATGATAGAAAGGACAGGCAGGAGATGAGGCTTAATCACAGCCAGTGGGTTGAGTTATAGGGCAATAGTGGCGTGGTGCAGCTAAAACAGTAAATACTAGACTGAAAGTGTTGCATTTGAATGCACACATCATAAGAAATAAAATGGATGATCTTGAAATTCGGCTGCAGATTGGCAAGTATGACGTTGTGGCCACCTCTGAAACTTGGCTGAAAGATGGCTGCCAGTGGGAGATGAATGTACAAGGATATACGGTGTATCGGAAAGATAGGTTAGTAGGCAGAAGGAGTGGTGTAGCCCTGTGCATAATAAATTATATTAAATCATTAGAAAGGGATGACATAGGATTGGAAGGTGTAGAGTCTCTATGGGTTGAGTTAAGAAATGACAAGGGTAAAAGGGCCCTAATGGCAGTTGTTCACAGGCCTCCAAACAACATCTGGGATGTGGTTACAAATCACAGCAGGAGACAGAAAAGACATGTCACAAGGGCAATGTCATGATAACCGTTGGAGATTTTAACATGATAGTGGATTTGGATAAAACAAGCCAGCAATAGACTTCAAAAGAGAGAATTTAGAGAATGTCTTAACAACAAGCATAGCTTTAAGAGGCCTGAAATGTATGAGAAATGAAAACAGAAGCACTATTCCTGTGTGTTGGTGTGTCTGTGTCACTCTGCAATTCACCGCCAAAACGCTGGTTGGCGGTGGGGTTTCTAATGGCGACTGAGCGCATCATGTTGGAGTTGGAGCTAATAAATGTTGAACAAGGGTTTCTTTTATTGAAATTACTGCAACGCAGAAAAGAGAGAAGACGTCGGAGGAGATGGTGTGTACGACCATTGGACGGATTGAGGCAGAAGGAGGGTGAATTTTCTGTGCTTGTCCGGCCACTGAGAGACACGGACGAGGAAACGCATTTCAAATATTTTCGGATGTCGGCAGGTAGATTTATTTCGCATCAGTGTATGCACAGTATGCCTATAGACAGGAGGAAATGCGATGCTACCGGGCGGACCAATCACAATTGTTGCGGTCTGCGTCGCCGTGATGTGCAGTTACACTTTTGGAGAGGTGCACGTCAGGGTACGGCGTAGGGTACAGCGTAGGTTACTCGGCTACGCCGTACCTACGGCATTCATCTGACGCAGAAGTATAAATAAGCCTTAAGGGATGACTTTTTAGAACAGCTCGTTGTCGAGCCCACTAGTGGATCGGCTGTGCTGGATTGGGTGTTGTGCAATGATCTGGAGGTGATAAGGGAGATTCAGTTTAAGGGACCTGTAGGGAACAGTGATCACAATATGATCGAGTTCACTTTGAAACTTCAGAAGCAGAAACTAAAATCCAATGTGTCAGTATTTCAGTGGAATAAAGGAAATTACAATGGCATGAGAAGGGAACTGGCAGAAGTTGACTGGAAAGGGACATTTTCAGGAAGGACAACAGTGCAGCAATGGCTGGAGTTTCTGTGAAAAATGAGAGAAGTGCAAGACAGATATGTTCCAAATAAGAAGAAATTTTCAAAGGGAAGAAGGACACTACCGTGGCTGACAAGTGAAGTCAGAGCCAAAGTAAAAGCAAAGTAGAGGGCATACAAGGAAGCCAGAGCTAGTGGGAAGATAGAGGATTGGAGAACTTTAAAAACTTGCAGAAGAAATCTAGGAAGGTCATTCGGAAGGAAAAGATGAATTATGAGAGGAAGCAGGGGACTAATATCAAAGAAGATACCAAACGTATATAAAGGGTAAAAGAGAGTCGATGGTAGATATAGTATAATACAAAATGATGCTGGAGATATTATAATGAGAGATGCAGAGATGACAAAGGAACTAGATATGTACTTCGTATTAGTCTTCACAGTGGAAGACACCTGCAATATACCAGACATTCCAGAGTGTCAGGGAAGTGAAGTTTGTGTTGTGAAGATTACGACTGAGAAGTTGCTCAGGAAGCTCAATGGGCCGAGTGTGGATAAATCTCCTGGACCTGATGGAATGCACCCTGGGATTCTGAAGGAAGTAGCTGGAGAGATTGCAGAGGCGTTAGCAATGATCTTTCAAGAATCAATAGATTCTGGCATTGTACCGGATGACTGGAAAATTGCAAATGTTACTCTGCTATTTAAGAAGGGAGGGAGGTAGCAGAAAGGAAACTATAGACCTGTTGGCCTGACATCAGTGCTTGGGAAGTTGTTGGAGTCGATTGTTAGGGATGAGATTATGTAGTACCTGGAGGCACATGACAAGATAGGCCAAAGCCAGCATGGTTTCCTGAAAGGAAAAGTCTCGCTGACAAACCAACTTCAATTCTTTGAGGAAATTACAAGCAGGTTAGACAAAGGAGATGCAGTTGATGTGGTGTACTTGGATTTTCAGAAGGTCTTTGACAAGGTGCTGCACATGAGGCTGCTTAGCAAGATAAGAGCCCATAGAATTACAGGGAAGTTACTAGTGTGGGTGGAGCATTGGCTGGTTGGCAGAAAACAGAGAGTGGGAATAAGGGGATCCTATTCTGGCTGGCTGCCGGTTACCAGTGGAACTCCACAGGAGTTGGTGTTTGAACCGTTACTTTTTACGATGTGTGTCTATGATTCGGAGTACGGTATTAATGGATTTGTGGCTAAATTCGCCGAAGATACAAAGATAGGTGGAGGAGCGGGTAGTGTTGAGGACACAGAGAGTCTGCGGAGAGACTTAAATAGTTTAGGGTAATGGGCAAAGAAGTGGCAAGTGAATTACAATGTTAGAAAGAGTATGGTCACACACTTGGGTGGAAAAAGTAAACGGACAGAATATTAATTAAATAGGGAGGGAATTCAAAATGCAGAGATGCAAAGGGACTTGGGAGACCTTGTGCAAGATACCCAAAAGGTTAATCTCCAGGTTGAGTCGGTGGTGAAGAAGGTGAATGCAATGTTGGCATTCATTTCGAGAGGTATAGAATATAAGAGCAGGGATGTGATGTTGAGGCTCTATAAGGCACTCGTGAGACCACGCTTGGAGTACTGTGTGCAGTGTTGGGCTTATTTTAGAAAGGATATACTGACATAGGAGAGGGTTGAGAGAATATTCACCAGAATGATTCCAGGAATTAGAGTGTTATCTTATGAGGAATGACTGGCAGCTGTTGGGCTGTATTCACCGGAGTTCAGCAGAATGAGTGGGATCTCATTCCAAATGTTAAAAGCTCTGAACAGATTAGATATGGCAAAGTTATTACCCCTGGTAGGGGATTCTAGGACAAGAGGGCATGACTTCAGAATTGAAAGACGTCCTTTTGGAACAGAGATGTGGAGAAATTACTTTAGCCAGAGGGTGGTAAATCTGTGGAATTTGTTGCCACGAGAGGCCAAGTCATTGAGTGTATTGAAGGCAGAGATAGATAGGGGGAGGGAATCAATTTGAGGAAACTATGGCAGAGGTGGTTAGTTCACCAGTAGAGCAAGTAAGTAGACAATGTGTGAGGGAGGAAAGGCGGGTGATGGAGAAGGGATGCGCTCAGCCCGAAGATGTAGGGGAGAAGAAAGAAAAGGATAATAAATTTGAATGCATTGTTAGGGATGAAAAGAGAGGAGGAGGTGGAGAGTATCTTAAATGTATCTATTTTAATGCTAGGAGCATTGTAAGAAAGGTGGATGAGCTTAAAGCATGGATTGATACCTGGAATTATGATGTTGTAGCTATTAGTGAAACATGGTTGCAGGAGGGGTGTGATTGGCAACTAAATATTCCTGGATTTAGTTGCTTCAGGTGTGATAGAGTAGGAGGGGCCAGAGGAGGAGGTGTTGCATTGCTTGTCCAAGAAAACCTTATGGCGGTGCATTGGAAGGATAGATTAGAGAGCTCCTCTAGGGAGACTATTTGGGTGGAATTGAGGAATGGGAAGAGTGTAGTAACACTGATAGGAGTGTATTATAGGCCACCTAATGGGGAGCGTGAGTTGGAAGAGCAAATGTGTAAGGAGATAGCAGATATTTGTAGTAAACACAAGGTGGTGATTGTGGGAGATTTTAATTTTCCACACGTAGACTGGGAAGCTCATTCTGTAAAAGGGCTGGATGGTTTAGAGTTTTTGAAATGTGTGCAGGATAGTTTTTTGCAACAATACATAGAAGTACCGACTAGAGATGGGGCAGTGTTGGATCTCCTGTTAGGGAATGCGATAGGTCAGCTGACAGATGTATGTGATGGGGAGCACTTCGGGTCCGGTGATCACAATAGCATTAGCTTCAATATAATTATGGAGAAGGACAGGACTGGACCTAGAGTTGAGATTTTTGATTGGAGAAAGGCTAACTTTGAGGAGATGTGAAGGGATTTAGAGAGAGTGGATTGGGTCAAGTTGTTTTATGGGAAGGATGTAGTAGAGAAATGGAGGTCATTTAAGGGTGAAATTATGAGGGTACAGAATCTTTATGTTCCTGTTAGGTTGAAAGGAAAGGTTAAAGGTTTGAAAGCACCGTGGTTTTCAAGGGATATTAGAAAAAGAGGGATGTCTACAATAGATATAGGCAGCATGGAGTAAAGGAATTGCTCGAGTAATATAAAGAATGTAAAAGGAATCTTAAGAAAGAGATTAGAAAAGCTAAAAGAAGATACGAGGTTGGTTTGGCAAATAAGGTGAAAGTAAATCCGAAAGGTTTCTACAGTTATATTAAAAGCAAGAGGATAGTGAGGGATAAAATTGGCCCCTTAGAGAATCAGAGTGGTCAGCTAGGTGTGGAGCCGAGGGAGATGGGAGAGATTTTGAACGATTTCTTCTCTTCGGTATTCACTAAGGAGAAGGATATTGAATTGTGTATGGTGTGGGAAACAAGCAAGGAAGTTATGGAACCTATGACAATTAAAGAGGTGGAAGTACTGGCGCTTTTAAGAAATTTAAAAATAGATAAATCTCCGGGTCCTGACAGGATATTCCCCAGGACCTTGAGGGAAGTTTGTGTAGAGATAGCAGGAGCTCTGACGGAGATCTTTAAGATGTCATTAGAAACGGGGATTGTGTCGGAGGATTGGCGTATTGCTCATGTGGTTCCATTGTTTAAAAAGGGTTCTAGAAGTAAGCCTAGCAATTATAGACCTGTCAGTTTGACATCAGTGGTGGGTAAATTAATGGAAAGTATTCTTAGAGATAGTATTAATAATTATCTGGATAGACAGGATCTGATTAGGATAGCCAGCATGGATTTGTGCGTGGAAGGTCATGTTTGACAAACCTTATTGAATTTTTTGAAGAAGTTACGAGGAATGTTGACGAGGGTAAGGCAGTCGATGTAGTCTATATGGACTTCAGCAAAGCCTTTGACAAAGTTCGACATGGAAGATTAGTTAAGAAGGTTCAGTCGTTAGGTATTAATGCTGGAGTAATAAAATGGATTCAACAGTGGCTAGGTGGGAGATGCCAGAGAGTAGTTGTGGATAATTGTTCATTGGGATGGAGGCTGGTGACTAGCGGGGTGCCTCAGGGATCTGTTTTGGGCCCAATGTAGTTTGTAATATACATAAATGATCTGGATGATGGGGTGGTAAATTGGATTAGTAAGTATGCTGATGATACTAAGGTAGGAGGTGTTGTGGATAATGAGGTGGGTTTTCAAAGCTTGCAGGGAGATTTATGCCGGTTTGAAGAATGGGCTGAACGTTGGCAGATGGAGTTTAATGCTGAGAAGTGTGAGGTTCTACATTTTGGCAGGTATAATCCAAATAGAACATAAATGGTAGGGCATTGAGGAATGCAGTGGAACAGAGAGATCTAGGAATAACAGTGCATAGTTCCCTGAAGGTGGAGTCTCATGTAGATAGGGTGGTGAAGAAGGCTTTTGGAACGCTGGCCTTTATAAATCAAAGCATTGAGTACAGAAGTTGGGATGTAATGTTGAAATCGTACAAGGCATTGGTAAGGCCAAATTTGGAATATTGTGTACAGTTCTGGTCACCGAATTATAGGAAAGATATCAATAAATTAGAGAGACTGCAGAGACAATTTACTAGGATGTTACCTGGGTTTCAGCACTTAAGTTACAGAGAAAGGTTGAACAAGTTAGGTCTCTATTCATTGGAGCGTAGAAGGTTGAGGGGGGATTTGATCGAGGTATTTAAAATTTTGAGAGGGATAGGTAGAGTTGACGTGAATAGGCTGTTTCCATTGAGAGTAGGGGAGATTCAAACGAGAGGACATGATTTGAGAGCTAGGGGGCAAAAGTTTAAGGGAAACACGAGGGGGTATTTCTTTACACAGAGAGTGATAGCTGTGTAGAATGAGCTTCCTGTAGAAGTAGTAGAGGCCAGTTCAGTTGTGTCATTTAAGGTAAAATTGGATAGGTATATAGACAGGAAAGGAGTGGAGTGTTATGGGCTGAGTGCGGGTAGGTGGGACTAGGTGAGAATAAGAGTTCGGCATGGTCTAGGAGGGCCGAGATGGCCTGTTTCCGTGCTGTGATTGTTATGTTATATGTTATATAATAGGTTCTTGATTAGCCAAGTCATCAAAGTGTATGGGGTGAAAGCAGGACAGTGGGGATGACTGAATGAAGTGCATCAGCCCATGATTGAATGGTGGAACAGACTCGATGGGCCAAATGGTCTACTCCTGCTCCTATATCTTATGGTCTAACAGCCCAAGTCCAGCCCAAAAGAATCACACAGTCCCGGTCTCTCCCCGCAGCTCTGTGTCAGACACAAAGTGTATGGGCTGGAAGGCTGGAACCTCGGAGCATAAATCGGGAATGGATGCGCTCTGGGAAATGCACAACGGAAATGTGGAAGCACTGTAGGAAAGAGTTCCATGGGTTCCTGGATAGGTTTGTCCCATTGAGGCAGGGGAAGGACAGTAGGGTGAAGGAACCATGGTTGCCAAGAGATGCGGAACATCTTGTCAAGAGGCTGATTGAAGGTTTCTGCAGCAAGGCTCAGAGTTACACGGTAGTCAAGGACGAACGGAAGAATGGAATTAAGAGAGCTAGAAAGGACTTAGCAACTAAGATTAAGTAAATGCCCAAGGCGTTTTTAATTTATGTGAAGAAGAAGAAGAAGAAGAAGAAGAAGAAGAAGAAGAAGAAGAAAAGGATAACTAGTTTGAAGATAGGAACTGTTCTAGAAAATGAAACATGCGCTGGGGGCGGGGAAGGTAGGGCAGGTCCTGAATGAAGACTTTACCTCAGTATTTACCAGTGAGTGGGATTGTGACGTCTGTGAGGACAGTGTTAAACGGGCTGATGTGAGACAACATGCCGAAGTTAAGAGCGAGGATGTGCTGGAACTTTTGAAAATCATGAGGATAGACAAGTGCTCTGGTGCAGTCACAATATACCCCAGGTCACTGCGGGAAGCGTGGGTTAGAGATTGCTGCACCCCTGGCTTTATCACTGGCCAGGGTAGTAGTGTCAGAGCTTTGGAATGTGGAAAATATTATTCCTTAGTTTAAAAAAAGTAGAGATAACTCTGAAAATTATAGTCCAGTGAGTCTGACCTCCATGTGCAAACTAATGGAAAAGATTCTTAGAGCCGTTATTTATGAGAGTTTGGAGACCTGATTTGAAATGGTCATTATGGCTTTCAGAGGGGCAGGTCGGGTTTCAGAAGCCGGGTTGTATTTTGTGAGGATATGACAAAGCACATTGATGAAGGTAGAGATGTTGATCTGGTAAAAATGGATTTTAATAAGGCATGTGATAGGTTTCACCATGATAGGCTATTTCAGTACCCAGGGAAAGTCGTCTGCTGTATTCAAAACTGTTTTTTTTTAATCCGAGAAGACAGTTAGATAATTATGCAGAGAGTGTTTTCTCCTTGGAGGTTGGTAACCAGTGGTGACGTGCAAGGATTTGTTCAGTGATCCCCTGTTTTTAGTGTTTGTTTAATAAGTGATTTGTTTGAGGAAGTGGAAGGGTGGAATTCCTAAGTTTGCAGATGATATGGAGATTGTTAGAGTTGTGGTTAGTGTAGAAGATTGTCGTAGGTCACAACAGGACATTGACAGGATGCAGAACAGGGATGAGAAGTGCCAGATGGAGTTCAACACAGAAAAGTGTGAAGTGATTCACTTTGGAAGGACGAATTTGAAGGTAGAGTACAGGGTTAACAGCAGGATTGTTAGCAGTCTGGTGGAACAGAGGGATGGTAGGGTCCACATTCACAGATCCCGCAATGTTTCTTCACACGTTGATAGGCAGTTGAAGAAGACGAATTGGGTGTCGGCCACATTAGTGAGGGGATTGAGTTCAGGAGCCACGAGGTCATGTTGTAGCTCTAAACATCCTGGTTAGACCGCACTTGGAATATTGTGTTCAGTTCTGAGCGCCTCATTCCAGGAAGGACAGAGAGGGTGCAGAGGAGGCTTATCAGGATGCTGCCTGGATTAGAGATCATGTGCTCTGATGATGCTTTGAGCGAGTGAGGGTGTTTCCTTTTTGGAGTGAAGGTGCAGGAGAGCTGAATTGATTGAAGTGTAAAAGATGATCAGAGGCAGACAGTAGATCGAGGGGACAGCTAGAGATTTTTCTCCAGGGCAGACATGGTGGTTATGACTGGAAATAATTTTATGGTGAATGGAGGAAAGTATGGGGAGAATGCTTAATACAGGCAGTCGGGGTTGGCGCCTTTCCCTTTCCTGTCTCTTTATTTGGAGCTAGACACTTAGATGCTATGTGGCCAACCTTCCCACAATTATAACACGTAAAACTAGGAAACTTCCTTCCAGCCTGCTTTTCCTCCTCCTTATCCTTTCCACTAGTCCTCGGCTTATTCTCTGACTTCGCTGGTGGGCTTTCTCTACCATCCCTACGACCCCTCTGGTAGCTCTTACTTGGAGAAAACCTCACCTTATGGGCTAAGGCGTATTCATCTGCTAACTTGGCAGGTTCTGATGTTGACAATCTTCTTCTCATTCAGGTGTGTCCCGACATTATCCAGAACACAACTTTTAAATTCCTCCATTAGGATCAAATCCCTCAGGTGGTCAAAATCTTCCTCTACCCTTCTGCAGCGCACCAACAGTCAAAGCTCACACACTTCTCGTATGATTCCACTGCTTCCTTAAGCCTCTGAACTTTTGTCTATACGCCCCGGGCACCAACTCGTAATTCCTCAGTGCAGCCCCTTTTACTTCATCATAATCTTTAGCCTCATCCAAAGACAAGGCCGAATAGGCTTGCTGAGCCTTCTCCTTAAGAACACTCTGTAACAGAACAGACCACTTCTTCTTAGGCCAGACCTGATTCGTAGCAACTTACTCAGAATGGTGGAAGTACCTATCGACATCCATCTCCTCAAACAGGGGTACCAACTGGATCTCCTGACTAACCTTGAACCCCCTGACTGTCCACCATGTGTCCCCCTTCCTGCATCACTCTTATCCTATCCATCTCAAACTGCTTTTCTTTCTCCCTTCTCGCTCTCTTTCCTTTTCCTCTTTCTCGCACACTCTCCTCCTTTCAGCCTCCTCAGCCTCCAGCTTCATCACTCGGAGCTCGTGCTCCCTTTTCCTTTCCTCCTCCTCCATCCTTAATCTTTCCATCTGAAGCTGAAGCTCAACCCCGTTAGGTTTACTTTCCGGAAACAGCTCCAACTCCTCTACCTGAAACACCTCCTGGGATACATAACACACGGCTACTGTTCTCTGTATCTCCGACTTCCTCATTGTCTGTTTCACCTTCGAAAGTTTTAATCGTCTCGCAATGCTCAGCAATTCCAACTTCCTGGCATCCTCTAATGCTTCCGAGGTTGATTCCTTCAGAAACTTATAGATGTCCATTTCTGCCGTCTTTCCACAGCAGATTAAATAAGGGAACTTACCCCAATCAATTCAACAGGTCCCCAATTTGATATTCAAATCTCAGGACGAGCCCCCAGTTTGTCACGTACCCCATGAAAACCAGCAGAAATGGGATGATACGTTGAAGTCTGGTATTACTGTAACTAAAAGTGTTTATTAGTAAACTAGTAATACAGTACAATAAAATGCAAACAGACATATAAAACAGGTTAGCAATGATATATACAGAAGTGTGGAAATCTCAATCGAAACCAAGCTCTTTCTAAGTCTAGAGGTAAATGAATAGTCTTATGATGATGCAGAGTTCAGCTCAGTTCAGTTCGTGAGGTAGTTGCTGTTGTACTGTTGGAGAGAGAGAGAGAGAGAGAGAGAGAGAGAGAGAGAGAGAGAGATTGAGAGAGAGAGAGAGAGAGAGAGAGAGAGAGAGAGAGAGAGAGAGAGAGAGAGAGGTGACCCCTCCGTTCCCGACCAAACCCTTCTTCAGTGGTGGGCTCGTCACCCAGGCGAGGGTGGACACACACACAAGCCCCCACCGGCCTGCCTTCACACACTGTGAGCCTCTGACGGATTCCCCCGAATCGATCCTTCAAGTCCCCACCTTCCTGTGGGTGCACAACACTCTTTCAGTGTCCCGTCGCTTGTCTGCCTGTGTCTCAGCAGACTTGTCTTTTATCTCCCCAGCCGGGGTACTAGCCATCCATCAACTGTCCATGTCCTTGTAGCAAAGGTAAATAATCAGTGAAGAAGCCGTAATACTAAATTATGTGCGTCTCTCTCTCTCTCTCTCTCTCTCATCTGCTCTGGGTGCCGCACCCCCCTTCTTCTCTCTCTCTCATTAGCAGCACAAACAATGTCCAAAAGCCAGTCTCATTCTCCCACCACTTTGAAGCAGTCATCCACAGAAAATGTGAACCCTGGGGGTACGTAACAATTTGAAGGCTCGCTCTCGTCAGAACAATATTCTAATTGTTGGGTTAAAAGAGAAATCAGAATCCGCCGACACACTGGATTATTTTGCTAAAATGTTTCAATCGTTATTTCTGGAGCCTTGCCCACAACTGTCGGAGATTGAAATGGCTCATAGAGTTGGTGCTTTAAAGTCCTCGGTTCAAGGTAAAAACAGATATATTGTTGTGTGTTTTCTTCATGTTAGAGACAAAGACTACATTATTAAGCTTGCTAGAAAACAAAGGTTGTTTCAATTTCAAAGCTCTGAGATTCACTTCTGCCAAGATTTTCCATGTGAAATGCTCTGGATTCGCTGCTGTTATGCGTATGGCTTATCAAAGACAGTTGCATCCATCTCTTCAATACCCAGCTAAATTAAGGCTTTTCATCAAAAATTCTCCCAGCTGAAGCATTGTGTTTCAGTAATTCTCTCCCTGATGAGTCAGAAGTCTAAAGTTTGAATGATTTACAACTGTTTGATTGTCTTGCGATGTAAGGAGTGATGAATTCGGAAGATCTGATGGCTATAGAAAGTCTTTACCTTAAAATGTACTTCTATCTTTGAAATAGACTGGTTTGGATGGTTTTAACCTCATAACATAGCGAGGGAACTGTCGAAAGACTGTAGATAACTTTTGAACCATCTAGAATTTTTTTTCTGTTTGCAGCATTTAAATGAACTAATTGCTTTTTTGCTCCGTATGCTTTTGTTAAGAACTTTAAGTAATTATCCGGGTTTCTTTACGTTTTAAAGATAGATTAGATAATTTAAAGATGATGATTGTTTTTCTTCTAAGCAAATATTTCAAGAATTTTTTTGGACGTGTTTTTTCCTTATCTAACATTATGTAGGTTATTTTCAAAACTGAAGGTCATTTTTTTTAATAACTGTTCTTTTCAACTCAACTGTAATGAGCTGTGTGTCGACTGTAATGAGTTGTATATCCGGAAAAGGGAGGCAGAGATTACTCTTTTCATTTTTACCTTCTATTCAGGCAGGTGGAGTTTATGCTTTTCATGCATTCTTTGGGGCTTGTGTCGATCGATATCGACTTATTTCCGGGCTTTGTAGATTGGGTGGGTTTCTTCATTTTTTCTTTTCTTACTTTTTTTCCCCATTTAGGAATTCAGGTGCATACACAAATTATTATTACTGTTGTTTATCTCCACCATTCTCGACTACCTTATCCTGACATGCGTCTAACTACTTTGTTGAGATACAAAGTCTCATGATAATATTTAAACAGTTAAACATTTTAAGTTGGAATGTCCATGGTTGGAATCATCCCATTAAGCGCAAGAAAACAATTAAAGCTATTAACCGATTCCAACCTGATATAATCTTTGCATGAGAGACACATATCAGGTTATGTGATAAAAACCGATTTTTTAAATTTTGGAAGAGTCCTCAGTTTCATGCAAATTCTCAAAGTAAAATTAGAGCTGTTTCCATTTTTATTGATTCCAATATTCTTTTTAACCAGGAGGATATTATAGCTGACATTAATGGTAGATTGTTGATTGTTAAAGGAAAAATTTACAACAGGAAAATGGTTTTGGTTAATATATATGGACCAAATGTTGATGATCCTTCATTTTTAAAGCTGTTTTTGCTCTATTACCTGATCTAAATGAATAAATGTTATTAATGGGTGGTGATTTTAATACTTGTCTAAATCCCCTAATGGATAAGTCATCATCCAAACATCAACTCCCTAATCGTTCCGCATCATTTATTAATTCCTTTTTTAATTGATAATGGCTTAATTGAAGTTTGGAGAATTATGCCTCCTAGTGATAGAGAATATTGCTTTTTTTTCACATGTTCATAATAAATATTTGAGGATTGACTATTTTATAGTTGACCCTCGACTTCTAATTAATGTTCAGAAATGTGAATATATTGCAATTGTTCTCTCTGATTACGCTCCTTTAAACCTAATATTCGAACTGAAAGATGTCGCTTCTACAAGACCATTTTGGCATTTTCCAGAATATTTGTTACAAAGTTCAGAATTTGTTGAGTTTATTGAAACTCAGATAAAAGAGTTTTTTCTCTTTAATAATACAGGAATTGTCTCAAAGTTAGTGATTTGGGATACATTAAAAGCTTATTTACATGGTCAGATTATTTTGTATATAGCTAAGCTGAAGAAACAGACAAGAATGGAATTAGATATAATTTCAAAACAAATTAAAGATTTAGATAACATCAATGCAAACTCTCCAAATATTGATTTGTTTAAAAGAAGAGTGGAATTACAATCACAATATAATTTATTATTAACTTATCCTATTGAAGGATATTTGCTTAAATTGAAACGTCAGTTTTATATTTTTGGGGAGAAAAATAATAAGCTTCCCAATTTTAACTCATATCATCTCTATGGATCAAACAGGCTTTATTGGTTCATATTTCGAACCCTGAAGAATCTATTCCTAATCTTCTGGAAATACTGAATGATTTTGGAAAATTTTCAGGATATAAACTTAACTTAAATAAAAGTGCATTGTTTCCATTAAATGCTCCAGTTTTTATATATAATGATATTCCATTTAGAATTGTTAATTTTTTTAAATATTTAGGTATTGTAATCACTAAAAAATATAAAGATCTTTATAAAACTAATGTAGTTCCTTTAATGGACTATGAAACAATTAATTTCTAGATGGAACCCATTTACACTTTCTTTAATAGGTCATATCCATGCCATGAAAATGATGATTTTACCGAGATTTTTCTATATTTTTCAAAATATACTTATCTTTTTAACTAAAAAAAATTTTGATCAAATTGACTCTATTATTTCGTCCTTTATTTGGAACAATAAAAGATCAAGAATTAATAAGTATCATTTACAAAAATCTAAAAAAGATGGTGGACTTGCACTTCCTAATTTAAGATTGTATTATTGGGCTGTGAATATTCGACAATTATGTTTTTGGCTATATTGGCTCGATAAGAGCCAAAAATCAGCTTGAATTAAAAGCTATCAAACAATTTCATTTAACATTATTAGGAACTCCATTATCTTTACAACCCTCTAAAATTCCAAATTTAAATCTCTATCCTGCTATTAAACAGTCCTTACAGATTTGGATTCAGTTTCGCAAACACCTGCCAATTGTTGACCTGCAAGCGGGGCCAATGGTCCGGGCAAAGTGACAATTATTTGGGCTTTGTTGAGATTGTAGCTGGAATATGGTGTAAAATCCCGCTCCCCATACTAACACGGGTCACGGGACCAAACAACAAACTGCTGGAGGAACTCAGTGGGTCGAGCAGCCTCGGTGGAGGGAAATGAACCGTCAACATTTTGGGCCGAGACCCTCCCTCTGGACTGAGAGTGGACGGGAAATAGTCAGAGAAAAGAGGTGAGGGGTGGGGATGGGGCAAGAGCTGGGGAGTGAGAGGTGGATCCAGGTGAGGGGGGAGGTGGGAAGGTGGAAATAGTGACAGGAGTGGGATGTGAGTGTTTGGGGAAACATGGGGCTTCAGGAGATGGAAATTAATTCCATAGAAGATTAACAAAGAGGTTAGAGAGTATTTGATATAGAGAGTGCAATGAAGATTCACCAAACTGAATCCTGGAGTGGTGGGTCATCATATGAAGAAAGATCAAATGTGATAACCCTTTCATTTAGAGAATCGAGGACTGAGAGGTGAACACATTGAAACACACAACATCATTACCGGTTGAACCAGGGATCCCAGTCTCTGAAAAAGGGGTTGGACTGTCCAGGACTGAGATGAGGGGAAATGTCTCCACTCCGAGGGTGGTGAATGTCTATAAATCCCCACCACAGAGGGCAGTGAAGACTCAGTGATCGTCCTCACATAAAACAGAGGTTGGCAGATGTGTGGAGACCGAAGGGATCGAGGAAATGAGGATCAGGCAGAAACGTGGTTGAGAGGGGAGAGCAGCCACCATCTTGTTGATGGTTAGAGGGGCTGAATGGCCACAGATAGAAAAGAGCAGAGAGATCAAATAGACCTGTGAGGTGATCTTAATGCACAGAGGTAGTGAGTGTCTGGAATGAGCTGTTCAGTGTTTGCATCGTTGGTTATCTACCTCGGGTTCAGTATTCTCACCGAGTTTGGAAATTCCCACTCACTGTCGTCTGTTTTCAACCAGCTAGAAATTAAAGAAACACTCAAGATGCTGGAGATCAGAAATTGTTTGAAGCCATTCCAACACAGGGTGTTGGAGCTGAAGCATTAACTTTGTTCCCCTCCACAGATATTCTTTATCCTTTGAGTGTTTCTTGTATTCGCAGTTTTTTAGAACATTTTGTTGGAATGATTTAAGTCTCCTGGGAAATGGACTTGTGTAGGATGCACAATGTAATTCATTCTCTTACAGCAGAGAAACAGGGCTTTCGGCCCATCTAGTCTGTGCCATTCTCTGCCTGGACCCATCCAGACTATAGCTGTCAATACCTCCCTCATCCATGTACCCACACAAACTTCTCTTCAATGCTGCAATTGAACCTGGTTCCACATTCACATCACCTTCTGAGTGAAGTAAAGATCACAACGAACAGGGTTGTCTGAACAGATCAGTTCAGAACACTCCTGGGTACCGGCTTCCAGAGAGAATACGCTCACTCTACCACCACCCGCTGCCTTCTGTGAACAAGTCATTTCGGTATCCACAAAGCCAAGTTCCCCTGGGTCTATGCTCCCTGCCACCCTGACCTGGCCTAAATTGGGGAACATTATCAAAATTGTTACTAAAATCCAGTTAACGATTCTGCATGAATAGGATCCCTTTATTCCCACTCTCTGTTTTCTGCCGACCAGCCAATGCTCCACCCACGCTAGCAACTTCCTTGTAATTCCATGGGCTCATATCTTGCTAAGCAGACTCATGTGCGGCACCTTGTCAAAGGCCTTCTGAAAATCCAAGTACACCACGTTTACTGCGTCTCCTTTGTGTACCCTGCTCGTAATTTCCTCATGATTTGCGGTCGGTTTCTCAGGCAGGATTTTCCTTTCAGGAATCCATGCTGGCTTTGGCATATGTTGTCATGTGTCTCTTGTACTCCATAATCTCATCCCTAACAATTGATTCCAACAACTTCCCAACCACTAATGTCAGGGTAACATGTCTATAGTTTCCTTTCTGCTGCCGCCAACCCTTCTTAAATAGCGGGGCAACATTTCCAGTTTTCCAGTCATCTGGAACAATCCCAGAATTTATCGATTCTTGAAAGATCATCATTAACACCTCTGCAAACTCTCCGGCTACTTCCTTCAGAACCTGAGGGTGCATTCCATCAGGTCCAGGAGATTTATCCACCCTCAGACCACTCAGCTTCCTGAGCACCTTCTCAGTCATAATTTTCACTGCACAAACTTCGCTTCCCTGACACTCTTGAATGTCCAATATATTGTAGATGTCTTCCACTGTGAAGACTGATGCAAATTACTCATTCAGTTCCACTCCTATCGCTGCATCTCTCATTACAATATCCCCAGCGTTAGTTTATATTAGTCCTATATCTACAGTTGACTCTCTTTCACCGTTTATGTACTTTAAAAAGCTTTTAATATATTCTTTCATATAGGTCGCCAGCTTCCTCTCATGATTCA
The DNA here is from genome assembly GCF_030144855.1 of Hypanus sabinus. NCBI lineage: Eukaryota > Metazoa > Chordata > Chondrichthyes > Myliobatiformes > Dasyatidae > Hypanus > Hypanus sabinus. The sequence continues at coordinate 161,068,648 of NC_082715.1, read as the reverse complement.
TCTTTTCCTTCCAAATGACCTTCCTAGATTTCTTCTGCAAGTTTCTTAAAGTACTCCAATCCTCTACCTTCCCACTAGCTCTGGCTTTTACTTCGGCTCTGACTTCACTTGTCAGCCACAGTAGTGTCCTTCTTCCCTTTGAAAATTTCTTCTTATTTGGAAAAAGATTTGTCTTGCTCTTCTCTCATTTTTTGCTCTGTGTCCTTCCTGCAAATGTCTCTTTCCAGTCAACTTCGGCCAGTTCCCCTCCTTTACCATTGTAATTTCCTTTATTCCACTGAAATACTAACACGTTTAATTTTCCCTGTCAGTTTCAATGTGAACGCAGTCATACAGTGATCACTGTTCCCTAAGGGGTTCCTGAACCTTAAGTTCTCTTGTCATCTCCAGATCATTGCACAACACTCAATCCAGCACAGCTGATCCCCTAGTGGGCTCAACAACGAGCTGTTCTAAAAGGCCATCTTTTAGACATTCTAGAAATTCTCTCTCTTGAGATCCACTACTACCCTAGTTTTTCCAAACCACTTTCTTGTAAAAATCCCCAACGATTATCATGACATTGCCTTTCTGACACACCTTTTCTATCTCTTGCTAAATTTGCAATCTGCATCCCGGATGCTGTTTGGAGGCCTGTCTATAATTGTCAGGGTCCTTTTACCCTTCCCATTTCTTAATTCAACCCATAGATACTCTACACCTTCTAATCCATGTCATTCCTTTCTAAATGATTTAATACCATTTCCTGTACACAGGGCCACACCACTTCCTTTGCCTACTAACCTATCTTTCTGATACACTGTATATCCTTGGACATTAAGCACCCACGATGCTGCCCAACCTGCTGAGTTCCTCCAGTATGTTGTGCATGTTGCTTTGACTCCAGCATCTGCAGAGTATTTTGTGTCATATTTGCCAGTCTGTAGCTGAATTTCAAGATTATCCATTTTATTCCTTGTGCTGCATGCATTCAAGTACAACACTCGGTCCAGTATTTGTTGCTTTCAGTTTTAATAGTTCCACGCATCCATTGCCCAGTAACTCATGCCACTGGCTTTTATTGAGCCTCATCTCCTGCCTGTTCTTTCTATAATCTCTATTGCACCCTATCTTTGATTTATTTCTGTTTTCTTCTTCCTCAGCCCAACCCCCCTCCGGTTCCCACTTCCCCTGCCAAATTCGTTTAAACCCTCACTAACAGCTTTATTAAATGTGCCCGCTGGGATATTGGACCCCTTTGGGTTCAGGTGTACCCGTCCTTTTGGTACCGGTCGTACCTCCCCCAGAAGAGGCCCAGTGATCCAGGAATCTGAAGCCCTGCCCCCTACACAAGTCTCTCAGCCACATGTTAAAATGCCTGATCGTGCTATTCTTTCATTGCTAGCACGTGGCGCAGGCAGCAATCCTGAGATTGCTACCCCGGAGGTCCACGGGGGTCTGTGTTGGCAATGTTTCTTTTTACGTCCAATGCCAATTCAACGGATGACAGTATTGATGGTCCTGTGGCCAAATTTATGAATGAAGTCGAGTATTGAAAGAAATGGATAGAGAGGTCGTGGAGGGCTATAGTATCTGGTTATCACAATGCCATAAATACAACTTAACTGTACAAACAATAGGCTTGCTTTGCTGCTTGAGAGTCTAAATTGGAGAATGGAGAATTCTAAATTCACAAAACCCGCAGAACCCACAGTGACTGTGCACTGATCCCAGCAATGGAACCCGCCGCTACAGCCCCACAGTGCACGATGTACTGAATGCAAAGCTACGGAATTGCATGTGAATAGCCTCCACTCCCCCAACTCCACTCTTTCTGCATCACCAGCAGACTGGGACATCTCACATCTCGCTGCCTCCACCGGGACATTAAACTGTGAACAACTGTGGTCAGGGACTGATCTCTGGGGAACCAAACGCTACCTCCTTCCAGTCTGAAAATGACCCACTCATCCAGACACACACTACCGGCAGTTTACCGATCTCCAACGAGAAAGCTTAATAACCCATTCCCGAGGTTCAATACCATTGCTGACTCTGAGTTTACCACCGTCAGATACCAGGAAAGACATAATAATCAGAAAGTCTCCAGTCGCAGCCGTGTAAATAAAATGTGATCCTGGTGGGTGTGTGGCCATGCTCAGAATGCGAAGGAGACAGACAAACTGAGCCAAGTCACAGACTGATGAAGGGGAGGAATGATCCATTTTGATACAGAGAGGGGAGCAGAGAGTTTGATAATCTGCCTGATGCTTGAACTGTAGCCAGTTAGAAGATGAAGTCTTGTTCGTCCAAATTGTTTTGAGCTGTGACAGAGTTTTTATCAGAAGGCACCATGGAGACTAAACATATCTGAGTTGAAATATTGTCCTTTAATTGTTAATCCTCTTGTTAGACACACTTTGCATATATGGGCTCAGTTTAGGAAATTTTATGGTTTCTATGGTTTTTCCTTTTCCAGCCCTATCTTATACAATCACCTTTTTTTACCTACTACGTATGATTCAGCATTCCATGATTGGTATAGGAAGGGCATTAGACATTTTGAAGATCTTTTTATTGATAATCGCTTCGCATCTTTTAAACAGCTCTCTGCGAAGTTCAATCAGCCCAATGCTCATTTTTTTAGATATCTCCAAATTAGACACTTTATTAATCCTTTAATTCCTAACTTCCCTGAAATGCCTGAGAAAAATGTTATGGATTTATTTCTTTCTATTAATCCACTGGGTAAAGGTTTAATATCATTTATTCGTGATAAATTAGCATCCTTACGACATGCCCCTGTGGATAAAATTAGAATGGCTTGGGAGCATGATTTAAATATCTCCTTATCTGATGGGACTCGATTCTCAAATCAGTTAATTCAACCTCTCTTTGTGCTCGCCATTGCCTTTTACAGTTTAAGATTGTTCATAGAGCCCATACGTCTAAATCTAAACTATCTCGATTTTACCCTAATATTAGTCCTCTTTGTGATAAATGCAAAAGGGGCGAGGCCTCTCTCATTCATATGTACTGGTTTTGTCCTAGTTTGGAGAAATTTTGGAAAGATGTCTTCATAACTTTATCTTATATTCTGAATCACCACCTAGAACCTAACCCTTTAATTGCTTTGTTCAGTTTCTGGGGTGAGACAGATTTACGTCTGAGTTCGACTAAGTGTCGAATATTATCTTTTGCTTCTCTCCTGGCTAGATGTTTAATCCTCCTTAGATGAAGAGATGTTGCCCCACCCATGCATGCTCAATGGCTTAACGATATTATGTCCTGCTTAGACCTTGAAAAAATTAATTATTCAGTTCTTAATTCGGATATAAAGTTCCATAAGATCTGGGGACCTTTTATTGAGTACTTTCAGAACCTTCCTCTTAACTAAGGTTTTTTTTTCGGTCCCTTGCTTTCAGCTCCTTTTTTTTTGGTAGTAGGCATTGATATCTTCTGTTGATAAGTGTATTTACAGTTTTGGGGGTTTGAATGTCCTGATTTATATTCTCTATATTGTGTTGTGGTTGGTCTGGAGTTCTTTTTTGTTGTGGGGCTTGGGGAGGGTACTAATTTTACATGTCTTCAATTTGGGTGCTTTCTCAATGATATTTTTTTGTATTATATTATTATTGTATGTTTATTTTTGCACTGCATTAATGTTCTTCATTTTGATCTGGGGTTTTTTATCTGTAGCGATGTAGAAAATGTATAAAAAAACTAATATAAAAAAAAAGAAATTTTGTCCTTCACCCACTGACGTGCTTTGTAAACTTTTAACAGGGTAGAAAAGTCAAAGGATATGTGTATGGGAACCACAAACACAACAGCACGTTAGTTCTGCTGTATCTGTCATTTCACCAGTGCCTGAATACCGCCGATCCTTGAATGTGGAGGCGGAGATGCTGGAGAAGACAGCACCCCACTCGCTGCAAGGAGAGCGCGAGCACGCGTCCATGTCCGTGATCTGATTGGATACATTGCCATGACACTGATACCAGTGTAATGTCATTCACTGGCTCTCATTTTGGAAGGAATTCAGTCGGCCATCGCAGATACACCAACAGCTTCGCTCTGGGAAGCGGCCGTTCACCTGTGTGAAGAGACTCATTCACTTAATCCACCTTGTGATTCCCCAGTGAGTTCACAATAAATAGCGGCCACATTTCCGTCCGGAGTGAGCAAAGAGTTTTACTCAATCATCCCTGCTGCAGCAACTTCACATCAGGGAGGAAGTTCAAATCAGCTCTGTGTTAAATGTTTAACCATCAAGGTAACTGAAGGCAGCTGCAGGTTCATGAGGGACTGTCACTGTCAGATTCTGTAGTTCTTGCGGCTGCTCATCGCACCCAGGACTGAACCCTGGTCACTGAGCACTGGAGGAGTCTGTTCTGCTGATGTTAGCCTTAAACTAGACTGGTGTTTAATAGAGTGGATCTGGGAAAGATAAATCAGTTCTCGATCAAATCCCGTGTCTCAGGTACTTACTGTCTCTACCACACTCAATATGTACACTATAGAGGCCACTCGGCCCATCTGGTTCCTGTCCATGTTTCTGTTCCACATCAGTATATCAAAATTTATCCCTGTCGCTCCCCTCTCACCCTCCCTGGGATGTCAGGTTGCAACTAGTCACCACTCCATCGGAGAAGAGATTTCCCTTGAATTTCATTGAATCATAGAAATCTGGAGCACATTATCTGTCCTTCGGCCCACAATGTTGTGCCAACTATGTAACTTACTCTAGAAACTGCCCAATGTTACCCTACCGCATAGCCCTCTATGTTTCTAGGCTCCATGTACCAATCTAAGAATCTCTTAAAATACCACATTGTATACACCTCCACCACCGTCACTGGCAGTACATTCTGCACACCCACCACTCTGTGTAAAAGAACTTATCTCTGACACTTAAAACTATGCCTGTTCATGTTAGCCATTTCTCTCATTGTCTTATACGCCTGCATGATTTTCTCCAGGCTGAATAAGACGATGATCTCACTGTGGTTTTGACGTTCCCCAGGGTTCCGGACTAAGGTGGGTAAACTCCTTCTCCCCCGCTCTTTTCAATGTTTTGTGTCATTTTCACTAATTTCAAAGAACTCGGACAGCTGGGTTGTTACAATGCACCTCTAAGTCTGACAGCAGACTAGCGAGTGAATCCTCGATGGAGCAGAGTCAGAAACCAGAGTTGCCGGCCTTAGTCAGGGTTGAGGGGCTCCAGAGAGAGATGGGGCCTCAAGTTTATGAGGGTGAGTCAGAGGAACTACCAGATCAGCAGGATGTGGCTACAATTGAAAGTTCAGAAACGTTTGAAAACTACCGGTAGTTGATCGAAAAAGAGATGGTTAATTTCTGCAAAATACTGGCGTAAATCAACAGATCAGGCAGCAAATGTGGCCAGGAGTAAAGAGACTTTTAGACCGAGCCCCTTCAGCATCCCTAGACTACGTACTCCACTGCTTAGTTGCTGCCTGAAGTGCAGTTCCTCCAACATTTTGTGTGTGTGTGTGTGTGTGTGTGTGTGTGTGTGTGTGTGTGTGTGTGTGTGTGTGTGTGTGTGTGTGTGTGTGTGTGTGTGTGTGTGTGTGTGTGTGTGTGTGTGTGTGTGTGTGTGTGTGTGTGTCAACATTTCCAGCAACTGCAGCATCTCTTGTGTTTCATATCTGCATTTGTAAGAGGATTGTACTTTGGCATTAGATACACTTTGATATTGAGTACATTGTTTATGGGAGCCGCTTTCTGCGTTAAAATAGCTGCTGAATTTTCAAAACACACACAAAAAAACTGAGGTGTAGATACGTAACCGGTGCTAGCAAAAATTTTTAATGGCTCTGAAATTGCTGAAACACCGATGAAATGCGCAGGCGTCAGGATTGTTGGCTCTGCGAGTATCACGCATGCGCGCAGTACACAAAAGGCCTGACCTCGGGAGGATCGATTAAGGTAAGAAGGGATCTCCGGGCGAGGGTTTTCAACACCGACAATGACTGACCCGCAGCCCCGGGACAGTCCTGCTCTCGTCCCTCTCTCTCAGCCCCACGATCCGTACACGGGCCCCGGGGAGCTTCCGGCTGCTGAGGGAATGGGAACCGATGGGTCTCTCAGACAGAGCTGAGCTCCAGCTGTCTAAATGCAAGGATTAGGAACTCGGGAAAAGGGGACAAAATCTTTTACATCACCTGTGACAAAATCACCTTTGTTCTACCTCCCATCACAAACAAGAGAAAATCTGCAGATGCTGGAAATCCAAGCAACACACACAAATTGCTGGAGGAACTCAGCATTAGTACTCTTTTCCATAGATGCTGCCTGGCCTGCTGAGTTCGCCAGCATTTTGTGTGTGTTGCTTGTTCCACCCTCTCTTGTTCTGAACTTTTCTACCTGTGAGAACATGTTTTAACCCATTCTCTCTGGGTACATAATGATATGAAACACCTTTGCCCTGGGCAACAAGAAGCTTTCACATCACAAATGTGCCAGACTCCAATGAGACAGACTACTGTCCTTCCCTTCATATTCATTGGCATTGTCATCACTGAGTTCGCCACTGTCAGTCACTGGGGGAGGGTTCAGGGGAAATATTTATGTACAATACAGAAACTGGTGTTACCTGTGTATTGTGGCAATGCAAAAATTTCTGGAGAATTTGCAAGTGGGAAGAAATGGAGTGATATTTGGAAATCTGACTTTCTAAAGCATCCTTTAGCAAGCAAATCACATATTAATTGTGTGCAAAAGCTCTGATGAGAAAATCCTTCATTACCTGCTACATAGATTGTGTGAGAGTGCAGATGAACTCAGTCAGATAGAGTGGAGATCAAAGTTCTTCTTGACAATATTGTTGAAATGAATACCTCTCTGTATGTTGTTGTCACTGGGCAAAACAAACAGCACAGCAGAAGGTTTTTGTGCACACTGGTCATTACAAATTAGCGGGGACATTGGTGGGGAGACCTCCAGTGTGCATCCAGCTGCAGCTTGTAACCCTGCACTTTAAGGAGTTGGAGCTGGAAATGGATGAATTCCAGATCATCTGGGAGTTGGAGGGGGTGATAGATATGACATGAAGAGAGGTGAGTTACACCCAAGGTGCAGGACACAGGAAACTGGGTGACAATCAGGAAGGTGAATGAGGTTAAACAGCCATCGCAGAGTACTCTTGGGGCCATCCCACACAACAGCAGGTGGACCACTTTAGAAACTGTTGGGGGGGATTACCTGGCAGAGGAAAGTCAAAGGGATGATAGGGGATTCATTAGTTAGGGGAACAGAACAAGAGGGGACCAGTGGTAAGGCTTAGTGGGGAGGGGGAGGTTAATCTAAAGTTGCAGGAGGGATGGGAGACAGAATGCTAGAAAAAATGATGGAGGAGGTGAATTGAATTGAGTTTATTACATATATCCTTATTCCATCAATCTTTATATTATGTCTCCATCTAAATGTGCAATGTTCAATTTATAGTAATTCATAATAAATAGCATGCAGTCAATATAACATAGAAATACAATTGTATCAACATGAATTAATCAGTCTGATGGCCTGGTGGAAGAAGCTGTCCCGGATCCTGTTGGTCCTGGCTTTTATGCTGCAGTACTGTTTCCCAGATGGTAGCAGCTGGAACAATTTGTGGTTGGGGTGACTCGGGTCCCCAATGATTCTTTGGGCTCTTTTTACACACCTGTCTTTGTAAATGTCCTTAATCATGTGAAGTTCATAACTACAGATGCGCTGGGCTCTCCACATCACCCTCTGCAGGGTCCTGCGATTGAGGGAAGTACATTTCCCATACCAGGCAATCATGCAGCCTATCAGGATGCTCTCAATTGTACCCCTGTAGAAAGTTCTTAGGATTTGGGAACGCATACCAAACTTCTTCAACCGTCTGAGGTGAAAATGTGCCTTTTTCACCACAGAGCTGGTATGTACAGACCATGTGAGATCCTCGGTGATGTTTATGCCAAGGAATGTAAAGCTGTTCACTCAACAGCAGATCCGTTGATTTAATAGGGGTTAGCCTGTTTCCATTCCTCCTGTAGTCCACAGCCAGCTCCTTTGTTTTTGTGACAATGAGGGAGTTTGTTTCCTTGACACCAGACAGATGTTGATCAGACCGCAGACAAAGTCAGCAATCAAAAAGTTGAGCATGGTGCGACAAATGTGCTGTGCTGTGTATATCACAATGCAAGAAGCATCGTAGGAAAGCCAGATGAGCTCAGAGCATGGAATTATGATATTCTCGCCGTTACTGGGATTTGGTTGCACCCAGCAGTGAGATTTAGAGGAACAAATTTGCTTGCGATCTTAATTTAGTCGGCAGAATAGTGACAACGGGGATGTGAAGCAGAATTGGGTTAGTATTAAGGGTTAGGGGGTTTTTTTATATATATAATATTTATTTTTATTTTTTTTCTTTTTTTTAAATATAATAATAAATAGGGAAAACGAGAACGTGAGCTTTGTTTAGACCATTGACATTCATCGTGACTATGAACACGGGAATGTACTTTTGTCGTGAATTTTAATCTTTGTGCCTAACTTCTCTGGACATACCCGGATATATCGAATAAGCCAGGAAGCTGTGGCACTCCGTTAATGGTAAGCAGTCATCGTCAACCTTATTTGCTCACCTGACTGTTACCTTTCACCAGCTAGCCGTCCATGAACGTCTGCAAGACGTCAATCGTCAGCCTGATCGTTAGGCTGCAAATGTTCCTTGCAAACGTCTTGAATCCCCTGCCTCCGATGAACTGCAACAGTTCGTCATTCTTTTTTGTCCAGAGACCCCTCGCTCCGACCACAAATCCGAAGTATTCCACAGACCCTGCGCCTGTTAGGTCTTTGATCTGACGCATCAGGTGTCTGTATTTGATCGCTTTCTCCCTCCATCCTCTTTCTAGAGCGTTGTGGTTATCCTCATACTGGATACTAACGTCCACCACTGCCGCCCTTCCTCCCTTCACAAAGATCAGGTCTGGCTTCGATAATGATCCGTCTTCTGTCCGAATATGAGGTTCCACAAAAGCCTGCCATCCGCTCCTGCAAACTTTTTCTTTCAACTTGTCCATCACCTTATTATGTCTCTTTATCCGACTCCTCTTAACCGCTCCACACCTTCCAGATATGTGTGCCAGTGTCTCATTAGCCACACCACATCTTCTACAGGTTTTTATTCTCCGGTCTTCCCCTTTATTCCTCGTGCACGTGCCAGAACCGATGGGAACTCCGCCAGGACCCTGGTGAAGTCGTTGTCGGACAGCGTGATGGAGCCGAGGTGAGGGGCCGGCAACTGGGCTGCACCCAGGGAGAACGTCTGAAAGGTCTCTGCGTGTACCGGTCTCTTCCTGGGCAGGTCGACCAGCAGGCTGTGAGCCCGCAAAAAATCCGCATCCAGAAGCGGTTGGGCTACGGCGGCCAGTGTGAAGTCCCACGTGAACTGGCTGGAGCCGAACAGTAGCTGCACCTGGCGGGTGCCATAGGTCCTTACGGTGCTGCCATTCACGGCCCTCAGGGGGGGACCCGGTGCTCTGCTGCGGGTGTCGTAACTCGTCGGAGGTAAAACGCTGATCTCAGCCCCAGTATCGACCAAAAACCGGCGTCCCGACCTTCTATCCCACACATACAGGAGGCTATCCCAATGGCCAGCCGCCGTAGCCATCAGCGACGGCTGGCCTGACGTTTCCCGGGAACTCGCAGGGCGGGCGACAACGGCGGGCTTCTGCGCCCCATCGCTGGTGGTAGAAGCACCAGTGTTCATTGGGCCGGGGGTTGGCGGGCTCTGCGGCCGGGCCTGGACTGGTTTGCTGCCGGGAGCGGGGCTGGGAGATCCGTGCGATGGACGCCCCGCTCACCTTTTTGGCGTTCCACAGCACGTCCGCCCGGGCTGCCACCTTCTGGGGGTCACTGAAATCCGCGTCGGACAGCAGCAGGCGTATGTCCTTGGGCAGCTGCTCCAGGAATGCCTGCTCAAACATGAGGCAGGGTGTGTGTCTGTCGGCCAGAGACAACATCTCATTCATTAAAGCCGATGGAGGTCTGTCGCCCAAGCCATCCAAGTGCAGTAAACGGGCAGCCCGCTCGCGCCGTGAGAGTCCGAAAGTCCTGAGGAGCAGGGCTTTGAATTCCGTGTACTTGCCGTCTGCCGGGGGCGACTGTACGAACTCCGCGACCTGGGCCGCTGTGTCCTGGTCGAGGGAGCTCACCACGTAGTAGTAGCGGGTGTCTTCTGAGGTGATCTGGCGAACGTGGAATTGGGCTTCGGCTTGCTGGAACCATAGGTCCGGGCGCTGTGTCCAGAAACCCGGCAGTTTCAACGAAACCGCATGAACAGAGGTGGCGTCGGTCATTTCTGGTCCAAAAATCGTTTGGACCGTCGGGGTCACCAATTGTAGCGGTGTGCTACACGCAGCGCTAAAATTACGACACGGAGTCGGTAACTGCAGTCGAAGGAAAAAACTTTTTTAGAAAACTTCAGCCTCACTTTTAAGCCTCTGTCAACCGGCCCCCCACGGCGCAGAGGCTCCAAAGCTCTGTGCTCGCAAACCCCCGTAGGCTATCTAATTGTGAGTCGGTTCGGATACGCTAGGAAATGTGTCGCCACAATATCACAATGCAAGAAGCATCGTAGGAAAGCCAGATGAGCTCAGAGCATGGAATTATGATATTCTCGCCGTTACTGGAATTTGGTTGCACCCAGCAGTGAGATTTAGAGGAACAAATTTGTAAAGAGATTGCAGACAAGACCAAGAAACAAAGATTTATTTAGCAAGTGATTTTAACTTTCCATATACTGGCTGGGACTCCCATTCTGTAAAAGGACTAGATGGGGTAGAGTTTGTCAAATGTGCCCTTAATCAGGACGTAGAATTCCCAACTTAGAAGTGTGCAATTAGTTATTAGGAAATGATCCAGGGCTGTATGGGAACTCTTTGTATCTAGTGATCGTAATGACATGAGATTCCAAATAAATATGGAAAAGGAGAGGTCTGGATCACGGATTGAGATTCTAACTTTGAGAAAGGTCAATTTTAATGGTATCACAAAAGATCTGACAAGCGGAGTACTTGGTAAGTAGGAGGTCTTCAGAAGTGAATGTTTGAAGGTGTAGGGTTTGTATGTGCCTGCTAAAATAAAAGTTGAAAGGTAACTGGTGCAGGGAACCTTGGTTCTCAAGAGATATTGAGGCCCTGGACAGTTTGCTCCTCTAAAAGTCTCGGGCTGTTGGGTGCTATCAAGACTCGTTAATGACTACAGTATCATAATTCCACCCCTGATCTCATCTGATTTGTGTTGTCTTTTGTTGGTTTTAAAAAGCTTCCCAATAGTTTTTGCTCTTTTGTTTGTCCTCTCTTTGGCTTCTCATTTCAGCCACGGTTGTGTCCTCCTGTCTTTCCAGTGCTTCCACTTCTTTGGGATGTATCGGTCACTCAGCTCCCGAATTGCTCCCAGAAACTCCAGCCATTGCTGCTCTGTTGTCACTCCTACCTTTCCCTTCCAAAAAGGTTTGGCCAGCTTCTCTGTCATAGAAACATGGAGAAGTTTTGTATGGAAGCAGGCTATTTGGCCCATCTAGTCAATGCTGAAAAGTCATTTAAGCTGTCTAATGCAACTACCTGCACCAGGACCATTGCCCTCCATACCCCGACCATCCAGGCTCCCTTCCAAACTTCTTTTAAATGGTGAAACCGAGCTCACATGCACCACTTGTGCTGACGTCTCATTCCACGTTCTCACGATCATTTCAGTAAAGAGTTTTTCCACATGTTCCTGTTAAATTTTCACCTTCCATGATGTCTGGTTGTCATCCCACCCAAACTCAGTGGAAAAACTGCTTGCATTTACCCTCATAATTTTGTATACTTAACAAATCCTCAAAGCAATGTATAATTTCCTTGTTTATGTTTCGAGCCATTTTTAGGTGTATAAGATGATGAGGGGCATTGATTGTGTGGATAGCCAGAGATTTTTCCCAGGGACGAAATGGCTAACACAAGGGGGCATAGTTTTAAGGTGCTTCGAAATAGATACAGAGGGGATGTCGGGGTTAAGTTTTTTTTACACAGAGAGTGGTGAGTGTGTGGAATGCACTGCTGGCTATTTGTGTGTGAGTGTTTCAGTTACTGTGGGCCAGGAACCCATGCAGCTCAGTGGGAACAGGGAATAATACCAATGGAGAGAGTCAAGCTGAGCCAGGTCACAGAAATGCCCCATTCTTATAGAGACAGGAAGAGCCTCAGAGAGTTTGATGGTCATTCCAGATTCCAGCATTGTGCCCAGTTAGAAGATGATTTCTCTCTCCAACTTGGTTTGAACTTCACTGTAACAGTGTGATGTCAGATCACACCTTGACAACTCAAGTGATCTCATCTGAAATGTTGTCCGTTACCCATTGATGGATTTTGTAAATCTTTTTGCAGGTTAAAAATGACAAGGAATTTGTCTACAGGAATCTCGAACACAACTCACCAGATTTGCTGTCTCTGTCCAGATATTTACGGAGTGGAGCAAGGGATTCACTTGATCATCCTTCCTGCTCAGACTGTGGGGAGGGATTCACTCGATCACCTGACCAACTGGCACGTCCATAATTTTACATGGGGGCAACCTGTTCATCTGCTCAGACAGTGGGAATGGATTTAGTCGGTCATTTCAACTGAAGGTACATCAGCAAGTTCACACTTGGACAAGGCCATTCACCCTTTCTGTGTTTGAGAAGGGATTCAGTCGGTCTTCCCACCTGTGGACACACCAGTCAGTTCACACTGGACAGAGGCTGGTCATCTGCTGAATTTGTGGGGAAGGATTCAGTCGGTCATCTGACCTAATGGCTCACCAGCGAGTTCACACCGGGGAGCGGCCATTTACCTGCTCGGACTGTGGGAAGGGATTCACTCAGTCATCCGAACTGCTGGTACACCAGCGAGTTCACACTGGGGAGAAGCCGTTCACCTGCTCAGTCTGTGGGAAGCGATTCACTTGCTCATCTAATCTGAAGGTACATCAGCGAGTTCACACTGGGGAGAAGCCATTCACCTGCTCAGACTGTGGGAAGGGATTCAGTCAGTCATCTCACCTGAAGCTACATCAGCGAGTTCACACTGGAGAGAGGCCGTTCATCTGCTCAGTCTGTGGGAAGGGATTCACTCGGTCATCCGAACTGCTGGTACACCAGTTAGTACACGCTCGGGAGAGGCCGTTCAACTGCGCAGACTGTGGAAAAGGATTCACTTGCTCATCTAAACTGAAGGTACATCAGCGAGTTCACACTGGAGAGAGGCCGTTCACCTGTGCAGACTGTGGGAAAGGATTCAATTCATCATCCCAACTGAAGATACATCAGCGAATTCACACTGGAGAGAGGCCGTTCACCTGCTCAGACTGTGGGAAGGGATTCGCTAGGTCATCTCACCTGAAGCTACATCAGAGAGTTCACACTGGAGAGAGGCCATTCACCTGCTCAGACTGTGGGAAGGGATTCACTCAGTCATCCGAACTGCTGGTACACCAGTCAGTTCACAGCAGGGAGCAGCCATTCACCTGCTTGGACTGTGGGAAGGGATTCACTTGCTCATCTAAACTAAAGGTACATCAGCGAGTTCACACTGGGGAGAGGCCGTTCACCTGCTCGGACTGTGGGAAGGGATTCACTCGCTCATCCCACCTACTGACACACCAGTCACTTCACACCGGGGAGCGGCCATTCACCTGCTCAGTCTGTGGGAAGGGATTCACTTGTTCATCTGCACTGAAGTTACATCAGCGAGTTCACACTGGGGAGAGGCCGTTCACCTGCTCGGACTGTGGGAAGGGATTCACTTGTTCATCTGCACTGAAGGTACATCAGCGAGTTCACACTGGGGAGAGGCCATTCACCTGCTCAGTCTGTGGGAAGGGATTCACTCGGTCATCTGACCTAATGGCTCACCAGCGAATTCACACCGGGGAGCGGCCATTCACCTGCTCAGACTGTGGGAAGGGATTCACTTGCTCATCTACGTTGAAGGTACATCAGCGAGTTCACACTGGGGAGAGGCCGTTCACCTGCTCAGTCTGTGGGAAGGGATTCAGTCAGTCATCTCACCTGAAGCTACATCAGCGAGTTCACACAGGGGAGAGGCCGTTCACCTGCTCAGACTGTGGGAAGGGATTCACTCAGTCATACGAACTGCTGGTACACCAGTCAGTCCACACTGGGGAGCGGCCGTTCACCTGCTCAGCCTGTGGGAAAGGATTTACTTGTTCATCAACACTGAAGGTACATCAGCGAGTTCACACTGGGGAAAGGCCGTTCACCTGCTCAGTGTGTGGGAAGAGATTCACTCAGTCATCTCACCTGAAGCTGCATCAGCGAGTTCACACTGGAGAGAGGCCATTCAGCTGTTCGGACTGTGGGAAGGGATTCACTTGTTCATCTAAACTGAAGGTACATCAGCGAGTTCACACTGGAGAGAGGCCATTCGCCTGCTGAGACTGTGGGAAGGGATTCACTCAGTCATCCACCCTAATGGCACACCAGCGGGTTCTTGTGAGAACTATTTTAAAAGTAAAAGTGGATGTATTTTATTTTAAAACTATTTTATTGCACCTATTTTCTATATTTCACACCGGGGAGAAGCCTTTCAGCTGCACAGACTGTCTCATCACTGATGGCCATATAGGCCCTGATCCTGGCACAGCATCAAACATTAGAAGGCATAGATTTAAGCAGAGGATGAAGAGGTTTAGAGGGATCTGAGGAAGAGATTTTTCAGTTGAAATCTGGAACACACTGCCCGAGATGGTGGAGGAAACGGGTCCCTTCAGAACATTTACGAAGTCGGTGAGCATTGAAACTGCCGAGATACAGTCAGCTGTGAACCAAGTGCTGATAAGTGGGACCAGTGTAGACCGTGAGTGGATGGTCAGAACAGGTATAGGTCTGTTCCCGTGCTGTGTGACCCACCACTCCGGACATGCTAAATTAACGATGGTGGCACCACAAGGCATTGATTTCAAAACGCCACACCCCTCTCCAACCTGAAATAAACCAGACTGCACACCTCTAACACCACTGTCAATATCTGTTTCTGTCAAGGTGGCATTCAAATTGGTCACTTCTGCTAAACAACTGGCAATCGATGAAGTTCCTGTGTCTTTTTCCATTAATGCTGCTTCCTTACAGCAAAACTAACCCTCTCACTGTGTCAGAATCAGTGATTAAATCCGGCCCCAAACACTGTGCTTTCATCCCTGCACATTGTAACTTGAACCATCTCACTGAAGGTCTGATGGAGACACAACCCCTGCCCTCTGCACATGTGGTCACATCTCCCCTGCTTCTGACATTTCAAATACCCTCAGAATGGCTTTCTGATTCAGTCTGAAGGTTCTGGTACATTCAGCTCATCATAAGGCCGAACAAACCATGTCTTCCCACAGCTGGTTCCACCTGTTGGTGTGTCCTCTTTCCTCCACCTCCAGGGAAGCAGCATCTCCACACAAACTCCTCACTGGAGACGACTGTCTGTACCCGTGACACAGGAAATCACATCACTGTCACTCTCCTGATAGCGTGTCTGACCTGCTCACCTCTGGGTATCCTCCCTCACCAAGCCTCTCTGTCAGTCACCATCTGTGAGATTATATAAAATACAATTAAAATGATCTACCAGGCAGCTCCCATACCCCTCCACCCCGGATGATGGTTTGCTGGTTAAAACTCTCTCTCCTCAGCCCATTCCCCATTCCCTTCTCCTTTGCAAACTCCAGATATGCCATCTGATCCAAATCCACTGTGTGGACATTTATATCTCAAAAGAGGATGCACAAACCCGTGTGGTTCTCTGATACAGAGGTCACTGACACCCCATACCCCACTTCCCAATCTGCACTCACAACCCATGATGGTGACGGCTCCTCCCAGACTCTGGGGCTTTGTGACAAACACAATGTTAACAGCAGCAAGATTAATCAGTAATTCACTTGGAGATAGAATTGTTGCTTCCTGAAAGGATACCCGAGCGTCCGATACATCCGAGCAGATCCTCCCCGTTTACAATTTTATTTGACCCGGGTCACGGAATGTCCGATCATCCCACTTTCTCACAATAGCAACCCCACACCCCCTCCCCCGACTACAGTCCCACACCCACAGTCCACCCATAACCTCTACCCACACACAGACCGATCCCCTTCACCCCAAACCCCCTCCCAGCTTGGGAACCACAACTAACTGATCCCACGGCCCTTCTGAATATCTGAATAAAAACGGGGTCAGTGAGGAGCAAGTATCTACGGTCCACACTGTCAGGGTGTTCAGTTTACCAGGAGACAGAGACTGCAGGGACGAGAGGTTTTCTGTTGACTGATACACTGTGTGGACCCCACTGGCAATTCTGGTGTTGTCGAGACAAACCCCACGCTGCCCGCTCCACCAACAACACGGCACAGCCGGACACAAAACAGGGGACTTTACATCACACAACACTGGATTTGGTGATGAAACCCGTGATTAATGTTGACGTCCCACTGAAATCATCAGAAATGTCCATTAAGGTGCTTTTAAATGCGAGCGCTCCCCCACAGCTGATGTCACACAGACCCTCCCCACCAACACACCTGAAGTCATACATGGGTTCCCACACCGGGATCTGCCGTCACGTGTGTGGTGTCTCGCGTCACCCATGCTCTGGTGAGTTCGAGCTTTATCTGTTTAACGGCTGAGCTACTAATCACGTGACCACCCCCTCCCTCACTGCTTCAGGCGCTGCACTATTCCCATTAGTGCGCAGGAATGTCAATCACTGGTTACAACCAATGGTGGAAGCGGACAAGCCGAGAGGGCGTTACCGCCACTGATTTCGTCTCCCGCTCTGGTGCCCACCTCCCATCAGAGCGGAACAAATCTCAAAGTAAATGTCCCACTTTTTGATTTATTTCCATTTCACTCCGAGGAAAGTTGGGGTGTTTCTGAAGCATCGCCTGCGACTGGTGTCTGATGTCTCACTGAGAGGTAGGAGGTGACCATTCAGCCTGTCGGCCTGATGCCGGCTCCCCAGGGTGGGGTTGGGGGGGATTTTATTGAAAGTATGAAGATGGTGTGAGGAGGCGGACAGGATGTTTGTCCCGATGGGGACAGGAGGGGCTCATCTGTGGAAGTGTCTGAGCCCACGGTGGTGGCAAGCAGAGGGATTCACCACACCGGGGGGGGCAAACACCGGCAGACGGTTGACCTGCAAGCGGGGCCAATGGTCCGGGCAAAGTGACAATTATTTGGGCTTTGTTGAGATTGTAGCTGGAATATGGTGTAAAATCCCTCTCCCCATACGAACACGGGTCATACAGACCAAACAACAAACTGCTGGAGGAACTCAGTGGGTCGAGCAGCCTCGGTGGAGGGAAATGAACCGTCAACATTTCGGGCCGAGACCCTCCCTCTGGACTGAGAGTGGACGGGAAATAGTCAGAGAAAAGAGGTGAGGGGTGGGGATGGGGCAAGAGCTGGGGAGTGAGAGGTAGATCCAGGTGAGGGGGGAGGTGGGAAGGTGGAAATAGTGACGGGGTGGGGGTGACTGGTTGGGGCAACACGGGGCTGCAGAAGATGGAAATTAATTACATAGAGGATTAACAAAGAGGTTAGAGAGTATTTGTTATAGAGAGTGCAATGATCCCTGGAGTGGTGGGTCATCATATGAAGAAAGATCAAATGCAATAACCCTTTCATTTAGAGAATCGAGGACTGAGAGGTGAACACATTGAAACACACAACATCATTACCGGTTGAACCAGGGATCCCAGTCTCTGAAAAAGGGGTTGGACTGTCCAGGACTGAGAAGAGGGGAAATGTCTCCACCGAGGGTGGTGAATGTCTATAAATCCCCACCACTGAGGGCAGTGAAGACTCAGTGATCATCCTCACATAAAACAGGTTGGCAGATGTGTGGAGACCGAAGGGATCGAGGAAATGAGGATCAGGCAGAAAAATGTGGTTGAGAGGGGAGAGCAGCCACCATCTTGTTGACGGTTAGAGGGGCAGAATGGCCACAGATAGAAACGAGCAGAGAGATCGAATAGACCTGCGAGGTGATCTCAATGCACAGAGGTAGTGAGTGTCTGGAATGAGCTGTTCAATGTTTGCATAGTTGATTATCTACCTCGGGTTCAGTATTCTCACCGAGTTTGGAAATTCCCACTCACTGTCGTCTGTTTCTGACCAGCTGGAAATTAAAGAAACACTCAAGATGCTGGAGACCAGAAATTGTTTGAAGCCATTCCAACACAGGGTGTTGGAGCTGAAGCATTAATTTTGTTCCCCTCCACAGATATTCTTTATCCTTTGAGTGTTTCTTGTATTTGCAGTTTTTTAGAACATTTTGTTGGAATGATTTAAGTCTCCTGGGAAATGGACTTGTGTAGGACACACAATGTAATTCATTCTCTTACAGCAGAGAAACAGGGCTTTCGGCCCATCTAGTCTGTGCCATTCTCTGCCTGGACCCATCCAGACTATAGCTGTCAATACCTCCCTCATCCATGTACCCACACAAACTTCTCTTCAATGCTGCAATTGAACCTGGTTCCACATTCACATCACCTTCTGAGTGAAGTAAAGATCACAACGAACAGGGTTGTCTGAACAGATCAGTTCAGAACACTCCTGGGTACCGGCTTCCAGAGAGAATACGCTCACTCTACCACCACCCGCTGCCTTCTGTGAACAAGTCATTTCGGTATCCACAAAGCCAAGTTCCCCTGGGTCTATGCTCCCTGCCACCCTGACCTGGCCTAATTTGGGGAACATTATCAAAATTGTTACTAAAATCCAGTTGGCACTTCTGCATGAATTTCAGTAAATACTCCCGAACACCTTAAGTGCAGTGAACAGTGAAAAGATAAGCGCAGAATATATGAAAAAGTGAAAAAGAAAGGAAAAAAATGAAGATCCATTGGGACGCAGATTGAAATTCCGTGCTGTGTGTGCATTTCCACAGGTTTACCACCCTCTGACTAAAGTGATTTCTCTGCATCTCAGTTCTAAATGGTCTTCCCTCAATTCTGAAGTCCATGAATCTTGTCCTAGAATCCCCTACCATTGGAAATAACTTAAATATCTAATCTGTTCAGGCCTTTTCGCATTCGAAATATTTCAAAGAGATCCCCCTCATTCTCCTGAACTCCAGGGAATACAGCCCAATAGCTGCCAGACGTTCCTCATACGGTAAAGCCTTCATTCCCGGAATCATTCTCATGAATCTTCTCTGAACCCTCTCCAATGTCAGTATATCATTTCCAAAATAAGGCCAAAACTGCACACAGTAGTCTGCCTTATAGAGCCTCACCACCGCATCCCTGCTCTATTTCTACACCTCTAGAAGTGAATGCCACATTGCATTCGCCTTCTTCACCACCGACTCAACCTTGAAGTTAACCTTTAGGGCATCCTGCACAACTACTCCCAAGTCTATTTGCATCTCTACATTTTGAATTCTCTCCCCATCTTAATAGTAGTCTGTCCGTTTATTTCTTCCACCAAAGTGCAAAACCATACATTTTCCAACATTGTATTTCATTTGCCACTTTGCCCATTCCCAGAAACTATCTCAGTCTCTCTGCAGGCTCTCTGTTTCCTCAACACTACCTGCTCCTCCAAAATCTTTGTATCATCAGCAAATTTAGCCACAAATCCATTGATACTGTAATCCAAATCATTGACATACATCGTAAAAAGCAGCAATCCCAATACCGACCACCTTGGAACTCCACTGGTAACCAGCAGCCAGCCAGAATAGGATCCCTTTATTCCCACTCTCTGTTTTCTGCCGACTAGCTACGCTCCACCCATGCTAGTAACTTCCCTGTAATTCCATGGCCTCTTATCCCGCTAAGCAGCCTCTTGTGCAGCACTTTGTCAAATGATTTCTGAAACTCCAAGTACACTACACCTACTGCATCTCCTTTGTCTACCCAGCTTGTAATTTCCTTGACCAACTGCAGTAGGTTTCTCAGGCAGGATTTTGCTTTCAGGAATCCATGGACGCTTTGGCCTATCTTGTCATGTGTCTCAGGTACTCTGTAATCTCATCCATAACAATCAATTCCAACAACTTCCCAACCATTGATGCCAGGCTAACAGGACTATAGCTTCCTTTCTTCTGCTTCCCACCCTTCTTAAATAGCGGATAACATTTGCAATTTACCAGTCATCCAGTACAACACCAGAATCTGTCGATTCTTGAAAGATCATTGTTAATGCCTCCACAGTCTCTCCTGTTACTTCCTTCAGAACCCAAGGGTGCATTCCATCAGGTCCAGGAGATTTATCCTCCCTCAGACCATTAAGCATCCTGAGCACCTTCTTTGTCGTAATTTTCACTGCACAAACTTCACTTCCCTAACACTCTTGAATGTTCGATATACTGCAGACATCTTCCACTTTGAAGACTGATGTCAGTTCCACTGCCATCTCTGCATCTCTCAGTACAATATCTCTGTTTTGTATTGGTCCTATATCTGCCCATGACTCTCTTTTACCTTTTGTATACTTAAAAATCTTTTAGTATCTTCTCTGATATTAGTCCCCTGCTTCCTCTCATAATTCATCTTTTTCTTCCGAATGACCTTCCTAGATTTCTTCTGCAAGTTTTTTAAAGTTCTCCAATCCTCTATCTTCCCACTAGCTCTGGCTTCCTTGTATGCCCTCTCCTTTGCTTTTACTTTAGCTCTGACTTCACTTGTCAGCCACGGTAGTGTCCTTCTTCCCTTTGAAAATTTCTTCTTATTTGGAAAAAAATCTGTTTTGCACTTCCCTCATTTTTTGCAGAAATTCCAGCCATTGCTGCACTGTTGTCCTTCCTGAAAATGTCCCTTTCCAGTCAACTTCGACCAGTTCCCCTCTCAAGCCATTGTAATTTCCTTTATTCCACTGAAATACTGACACATTGGATTTTATTTTTCCCTCTCAAATTTCAATGTGAACTCGATCATATTGTGATCACTGTTCCCCACAGGTCCCTTAAACTTAAGTTCCCTTACCACCTCCGGATCATTGCACAACACCCAAATTAGTACAGCCAATCTCCTAGTGGGCTCAACAATGAGCTGTTCTAAAAAGCCATCTTTTAGACATTCTACAAATTCTCTCTTTTGAGACCCAATACTGGCCTGGTTTTCCCAATTCACTTTCTTGTTAAAATCCCCAACGTCATCATGACATTGCCTTTCTGACACGCCTTTTCTATCTCTTGCTAAATTTGCAATCCACATCCCAGCTGCTGTTTGTAGGCCTGTATACAACTGTCATTCAGGTCCTTTTACCCTTACCATTTCTTAATTCAACCCATAGATATCTTTACACCGTCCAATCCTATGTCATCTCTTTCCAATGATTTAATATTATTTCTTATACACAGGGCTACAGCACTTCCTTTGCCTACTAACCTATCTTCCTAATACACCGTATATCCTTGGACTCCCAATAGCAGCCATTCTTTAGCCAAGTTTCACAGATGGCCACAATGTCATAGTTGCCAAACTATAGCTGAATTTCAAGATTGTCCATTTTATTCCTTATTCAAATACAACACTCTCAGTCCAGTATTTGTTGCTTTCTGTTTTAATTGCACCACAACTCTATTGCCCTGTAACTCACGCCACTGGTTTTGATTAAGTGTTATCTGTTGTCTGTTCTTTCTGTAATCTCTGTTGGATGCAATCTTTGATTGATTTCTGTGTTCCCCTTCCTCAATCCTATCACTCCAGTTCCCATCCCCCTGCCAAATTAGTTTAAACCCTCACTAACAGCTTTATTAAATGTGCCTGCCAGGATATTGGACACCTTTGGGTTCAGGTGTAACCCGTCCTTTTGGTACCGGTTGTACTTCCCCCAGAAGAGGCCCCAATGATCCAGGAATGTGAAACCATGCCCCCCCCCCCCATACAAGTCTCTCAGCCACACATTAATAGGCCCTATCGTGCTGTTCCTAGCACATGGCGCAGGCAGCAATCCTGAGATTGCTACCCCAGTGGTCCACAGGGGTCTGTGTTGGAACGTTTCTGTTTATGTTCTATGTCAATGCATCGGATGACAGTACTGATGGTCCTGTGGTCAAATTTACGAATGAAGTCGAGTATTGAAAGAACTGGATAGAGAGGTCGTGGAGGGCTATAGTATCTGGTTATCCCAATGCCATAAATACAACTTAACTGTACAAACGATAGGTTTGCTCTGCTGCTTGAGATTCTAAATTGGAGAATGGCGCTTTATTCACAAAACCCACAGAACCCACAGTGACTGTGCACTGATCCCAGCAATGGAACCCGCCGCTACAGCCCCACAGTGCACGATGTACTGAATGCAAAGCTACGGAATTGCATGTGAATAGCCTCCACTCCCCCAACTCCTCTCTTTCTGCGTCACCAGCAGACTGGGACATCTCACATCTCGCTGCCTCCGCCGGGACATTAAACTGTGAACAACTATGGTCAGGGACTGATCTCTGGGGAACTCCAAACGCTACCTCCTTCCAGTCTGAAAACGATCTACTCATCCAGCCACACACTACCGGCAGTTTATCGATCTCCAACGAGAAAGTCTAATCACCTACTCCTGAGGTTCAGTACCATTGCTGACTCTGAGTTTACCACCGTCAAATGCCAGGAGGGACATAATAATCAGAAAGTCTCCAGTCGCAGCCGTGTAAATAAAATGTGATCCTGGTGGGTGTGTGGCCATGCTCAGCACGCGAAGGAGACAGACAAACTGAGCCAAGTCACAGACTGATGAAGGGGAGGAATGATCCATTTTGATACAGAGAGGGGAGCAGAGAGTTTGATAATCTGCCTGATGCTTGAACTGTAGCCAGTTAGAAAATGAAGTCTTGTTCCTCCAAATTGTTTTGAGCTGTGACAGTTTTTGTCAGAATGCACCATGGAGACTAAACATATCTGAGTTGAAATATTGTCCTTCACCCACTGATGGGCTTTGTAAACTTTTAACAGTGTAGATGAGTCAAAGGATTTGTGTATGGGAATCATAAACACAACAGCCCGTTAGTTCCGCTGTATCTGTCATTTCACCAGCGCCTGAATGCCACCGATCCTTGAATGTGGAGACGGAGATGCTGGAGAAGACAGCACCCCACTCGCTGCAAGGAGAGACCGAACACGTGTCCATGTCCGGAATCTGATTGGATACATTGACATGACGTTGACAGCAGTGAGATGTCAATCACTGGCTCTCATTTTGGAAGGGATTCACTCTGCCATCGCAGATACACCAACAGCTTCGCACTGGGAAGCGGCCGTTCAGCTGCTCCGGGTGTGTGAAGAGACTCATTCAGTTAACCCACCTTGTGATGTTCCAGTGAGTTCAGTGTGAGCAAAGAGATTTTTTCAACGCACGCTGACTCTGCCAACGCTGTTGTTGCTGTACATTCAGCCCTGCGGGAGGGGATGTGGTGTCTGGGTCTGTGTGTCTGCTGGTAGGACACTGGTACAGAATACAATGGACATATTGACTGTGTATTTCAGTGTAACAGTTGTATTATAAATGTGCATCTGGATCTTGGGCTCATTGTGGGACTTGAATGTCTCTGCAGTCATTTTCACTCATTTCAAAGGACTGCGCTTCAGACAGCTGTGTTGTTGCAATGCCCTCTAAAGTCTGACAGCAGACTAGCGAGTGAATCCTCGATGGAGCAGAGTCAGAAACCAAAGAGTTGCCAGCCTGATCAGGGCTCTAGGGCTGCAGAAAGCGATGGGACCTAGAGTCTACAAAGAGGAGGAAGAAGAGGAATCAGACTAGCAGGATGTGGCTAAAGCTGAAAGACCAGAAACGTTTGGAAATTGGTTGATCGAAAATAAAAGGTGGTTAATTTCTGCAAAATATTGGTGGAAATCAACAGATCAGGCAGCAAATGTGAAGAGGAATAAATTGACAACGTTTAGGCCGAGCCCCTTCAGCATGTCCAGACTGCCGCTTAGTTGCTGCCTGAACTGCAGAGTCCCTCCAGCATTTTGTGCGGATGTGTCTACATTTCCAGCAACTGCAGAATATCTTGTGTTTTATATCTGCGTTTGTAAGAAGGTTCTACTTTGGCATTAGACACGCGGGAAGTTTACTGACGTTAAGTGTATTGTTTTATGGGAGCTGCTTTCTGCGTTGAAAGAGCTGCTGAGTTTTCACATGGAACCGGTGCTCGCAGAAACGTTCAATGGCACCGTGATTACCCAGAAAGCTCTGGGGCACAATTTTCGCCATCGCTGAAGCACCGATCGAATGCGCAGGCGTCAGGGTTCGGCCGGTCCCGAACATCGCGCATGCGCAGCACGCAGACGGCCTGGGGGAGTCGGTTCCAGGTAAGAGCTATTTTTCGGGGGGTGGGTAAGAGTGATCTCGCTCATAGTTTTCAACACCGACTGAGGGACCATTGCTATCGGCACCGGACACCGTGGCCCGCAACCCCGGGACAGTCCTGCTCTCGTCCCTCTCTCTCAGCCCCACGATCCGTACACGGGCCCCGGGGAGCTTCCGGCTGCTGAGGGAATGGGAACCGATGGGTCTCTCAGACAGAGCTGAGCTCCAGCTGTCTAAATGCAAGGATTAGGAACTCGGGAAAAGGGGACAAAATCTTTTACATCACCAGTTGGGAAAATCACCTTTGTTCTACCTCCCATCACAAACAAGAGAAAATCTGCAGATGCTGGAAATCCAAGCAACACACACAAAATGCCGGAGGAACTCAGCATTAGTATTCGTTTCCATAGATGCTGCCTGGCCTGCTGAGTTCGCCAGCATTTTGTGTGTGTTGCTTGTTCCACCCTCTCTTGTTCTGAACTTTTCTACCTGTGAGAACATGTTTTAACCCATTCTTGCTGGGTTCATAATGATATGAAACACCTTTTCCCTGGGCAACAAGTAGCTTTCACATCACAAATGTGCCAGACTCCGATGAGACAGACTACTGTCCTTCCCTTCATATTCATTGGCATTGTCATCACTGAGTTCGCCACTGTCAGTCACTGGGGGAGGGTTCAGGGGAAATATTTATGTACAATACAGAAACTGGTGTTACCTGTGTATTGTGGCAATGCAAAAATTGCTGGAGAATTTGCAAGTAGGAAGAAATGGAGTGATATTTGGAAATCTGACTTTTTAAAGCATCCTTTAGCATGCACATCACATATTAATTGTGTGCAAAAGCTCTGGTGAGAAAATCCTTCATTACCTGCTACATAGATTGTGTGAGAGTGCAGATGAACTCAGTCAGTCAGATAGACTGGAGATCAAAGTTCTTCTTGACAATATTGTTGAAATGAATACCTCTCTGTATGTTGTTGTCACTGGGCAAAACAAACAGCACAGCAGAAGGTTTTTGTGCACACTGGTCATTACAAATTAGCGGGGACATTGGTGGGGAGACCTCCAGTGTGCATCCAGCTGCAGCTTGTAACCCTGCACTTTAAGGAGTTGGAGCTGGAAATGGATGAATTCCAGATCATCTGGGAGTTGGAGGGGGTGATAGATATGACATGAAGAGAGGTGAGTTACACCCAAGGTGCAGGACACAGGAAACTGGGTGACAATCAGGAAGGTGAATGAGGTTAAATAGCCATCGCAGAGTACTCTTGGGGCATCCCACACAACAGCAGGTGGACCACTTTAGAAACTGTTGGGGGGGATTACCTGGCAGAGGAAAGTCAAAGGGATGATAGGGGATTCATTAGTTAGGGGAACAGAACAAGAGGGGACCAGTGGTAAGGCTTAGTGGGGAGGGGGAGGTTAATCTAAAGTTGCAGGAGGGATGGGAGACAGAATGCTAGAAAAAATGATGGAGGAGGTGAATTGAATTGAGTTTATTACATATATCCTTATTCCATCAATCTTTATATTATGTCTCCATCTAAATGTGCAATGTTCAATTTATAGTAATTCATAATAAATAGCATGCAGTCAATATAACATAGAAATACAATTGTATCAACATGAATTAATCAGTCTGATGGCCTGGTGGAAGAAGCTGTCCCGGATCCTGTTGGTCCTGGCTTTTATGCTGCAGTACTGTTTCCCAGATGGTAGCAGTTGGAACAATTTGTGGTTGGGGTGACTCGGGTCCCCAATGATTCTTTGGGCTCTTTTTACACACCTGTCTTTGTAAATGTCCTTAATCATGTGAAGTTCATAACTACAGATGCGCTGGGCTCTCCACATCACCCTCTGCAGGGTCCTGCGATTGAGGGAAGTACATTTCCCATACCAGGCAATCATGCAGCCTATCAGGATGCTCTCAATTGTGCCCCTGTAGAAAGTTCTTAGGATTTGGGAACCCATACCAAACTTCTTCAACCGTCTGAGGTGAAAATGTGCCTTTTTCACCACAGAGCTGGTATGTACAGACCATGTGAGATCCTCGGTGATGTTTATGCCAAGGAATGTAAAGCTGTTCACTCAACAGCAGATCCGTTGATTTAATAGGGGTTAGCCTGTTTCCATTCCTCCTGTAGTCCACAGCCAGCTCCTTTGTTTTTGTGACAATGAGGGAGTTTGTTTCCTTGACACCAGACAGATGTTGATCAGACCGCAGACAAAGTCAGCAATCAAAAAGTTGAGCATGGTGCGACAAATGTGCTGAGCTGTGTATATCACAATGCAAGAAGCATCGTAGGAAAGCCAGATGAGCTCAGAGCATGGAATTATGATATTCTTGCCATTACTGGGATTTGGTTGCACCCTGCAGTCAGATTTAGAGGAACAAATTTGTAAAGAGATTGCAGACAAGACCAAGAAACAAAGATTTATTTAGCAAGTGATTTTAACTTTCCATATACTGGCTGGGACTCCCATTCTGTAAAAGGACTAGATGGGGTAGAGTTTGTCAAATGTGCCCTTAATCAGGACGTAGAATTCCCAACTTAGAAGTGTGCAATTAGTTATTAGGAAATGATCCAGGGCTGTATGGGAACTCTTTGTATCTAGTGATCGTAATGACATGAGATTCCAAATAAATATGGAAAAGGAGAGGTCTGGATCACGGATTGAGATTCTAACTTTGAGAAAGGTCAATTTTAATGGTATCACAAAAGATCTGACAAGCGGAGTACTTGGTAAGTAGGAGGTCTTCAGAAGTGAATGTTTGAAGGTGTAGGGTTTGTATGTGCCTGCTAAAATAAAAGTTGAAAGGTAACTGGTGCAGGGAACCTTGGCTCTCAAGAGATATTGAGGCCCTGGACAGTTTGTTCCTCTAAATGTCTCGGGCTGTTGGGTGCTATCAAGACTCGTTAATGACTACAGTATCATAATTCCACCCCTGATCTCATCTGATTTGTGTTGTCTTTTGTTGGTTTTAAAAAGCTTCCCAATAGTTTTTGCTCTTTTGTTTGTCCTCTCTTTGGCTTCTCATTTCAGCCGTGGTTGTGTCCTCCTGTCTTTCCAGTGCTTCCACTTCTTTGGGATGTATCGGTCACTCAGCTCCCGAATTGCTCCCAGAAACTCCAGCCATTGCTGCTCTGTTGTCACTCCTACCTTTCCCTTCCAAAAAGGTTTGGCCAGCTTCTCTGTCATAGAAACATGGAGAAGTTTTGTATGGAAGCAGGCTATTTGGCCCATCTAGTCAATGCTGAAAAGTCATTTAAGCTGTCTAATGCAACTACCTGCACCAGGACCATTGCCCTCCATACCCCGACCATCCAGGCTCCCTTCCAAACTTCTTTTAAATGGTGAAACCGAGCTCACATGCACCACTTGTGCTGACGTCTCATTCCACGTTCTCACGATCATTTCAGTAAAGAGTTTTTCCACATGTTCCCGTTAAATTTTCACCTTCCCCATTTACCCATGACCTCTGGTTGTCATCCCACCCAACCTCAGTGGAAAAACTGCTTGCATTTACCCTCTCTATACCCTCATAATTGTGTATAGTTCTAACAAATCCTCAAAGCAATGTATAATTTCCTTGTTTGTGTTTGGAGCCTTGTTTAGGTGTATAAGATGAT
Source organism: Hypanus sabinus (assembly GCF_030144855.1). Lineage (NCBI taxonomy): Eukaryota > Metazoa > Chordata > Chondrichthyes > Myliobatiformes > Dasyatidae > Hypanus > Hypanus sabinus. The sequence goes on along the minus strand of NC_082715.1, from coordinate 161,040,700 downwards.
GAGGGGCATTGATTGTGTGGATAGCCAGATGGTTTTTCCCAGGGACGAAATGGCTAACACAAGGGGGCATAGTTTTAAGGTGCTTCGAAATAGATACCGAGGGGATGTCGGGGTTAAGTTTTTTTTATACAGGGAGTGGTGGGTGCGTGGAATGCACTGCTGGCTATTTGTGTGAGAGTGTTTCAGTTACTGTGGGGCCAGGAACCCATGCAGCTCAGTGGGAACAGGGAATAATACCAATGGAGAGAGTCAAGCTGAGCCAGGTCACAGATTGGAGACGGCAGGAATGCCCCATTCTTATAGAGACAAGGAAGAGCATCAGAGAGTTTGATGGTCATTCCAGATTCCAGCACTGTGCCCACAGACAAGATGATTTCTCTCTCCAACTTGGTTTGAACTTCACTGTAACAGTGTGACATCAGATCACACCTTGACAACTCAAGTGATCTCATCTGAAATGTTGTCCGTTACCCATTGATGGATTTTGTAAATCTTTTTGCAGGTTAAAAATGACAAGGAATTTGTCTATGGGAATCTCGAACACAACTCACCAGATTTGCTGTCTCTGTCCAGATATTTACGGAGTGGAGCAAGGGATTCACTCGATCATCCTTCCTGCTCAGACTGTGGGGAGGGATTCACTCGATCACCTGACCAACTGGCACGTCCATAATTTTACATGGGGGCAACCTGTTCATCTGTTCAGACAGTGGGAATGGATTTAGTCGGTCATTTCAACTGAAGGTACATCAGCAAGTTCACACTTGGACAAGGCCATTCACCCTTTCTGTGTGTGAGAAGGGATTCAGCTGGTCTTCCCACCTGTGGACACACCAGTCAGTTCACACTGGACAGAGGCTGGTCATCTGCTGAATTTGTGGGGAAGGATTCAGTCAGTCATCTGACCTAATGGCTCACCAGCGAGTTCACACCGGGAAGCGGCCATTTACCTGCTCGGACTGTGGGAAGGGATTCACTCAGTCATCCGAACTGCTGGTACACCAGCGAGTTCACACTGGGGAGAAGCCGTTCACCTGCTCAGTCTGTGGGAAGCGATTCACTTGCTCATCTAATCTGAAGGTACATCAGCGAGTTCACACTGGGGAGAGGCCGTTCACCTGCTCGGACTGTGGGAAGGGATTCAGTCAGTCATCTCACCTGAAGCTACATCAGCGAGTTCACACTGGAGAGAGGCCGTTCATCTGCTCAGACTGTGGGAAGGGATTCACTCGGTCATCCGAACTGCTGGTACACCAGTTAGTACACGCTCGGGAGAGGCCGTTCAACTGCGCAGACTGTGGAAAAGGATTCACTTGCTCATCTAAACTGAAGGTACATCAGCGAGTTCACACTGGAGAGAGGCCGTTCACCTGTGCAGACTGTGGGAAAGGATTCAATTCATCATCCCAACTGAAGATACATCAGCGAATTCACACTGGAGAGAGGCCATTCACCTGCTCAGACTGTGGGAAGGGATTCACTCAGTCATCCGAACTGCTGGTACACCAGTCAGTTCACAGCAGGGAGCAGCCATTCACCTGCTCGGACTGTGGGAAGGGATTCACTTGCTCATCTAAACTAAAGGTACATCAGCGAGTTCACACTGGAGAGAGGCCGTTCACCTGCTCGGACTGTGGGAAGGGATTCACTTGCTCATCTAAACTAAAGGAACATCAGAGAGTTCACACTGGAGAGAGGCCGTTCACCTGCTCAGACTGTGGGAAGGGATTCACTTGCTCATCTAAACTAAAGGAACATCAGAGAGTTCACACTGGAGAGAGGCCGTTCACCTGCTCGGACTGTGGGAAGGGATTCACTTGCTCATCTAAACTAAAGGAACATCAGAGAGTTCACACTGGGGAGAGGCCGTTCACCTGCTCGGACTGTGGGAAGGGATTCACTTGCTCATCTAAACTAAAGGAACATCAGAGAGTTCACACTGGAGAGAGGCCGTTCACCTGCTCGGACTGTGGGAAGGGATTCACTCGCTCATCCCACCTACTGACACACCAGTCAGTTCACACTGGGGAGCGGCCATTCACCTGCTCGGACTGTGGGAAGGGATTCACTTGTTCATCTGCACTGAAGGTACATCAGCGAGTTCACACTGGGGAGAGGCCGTTCACCTGCTCAGTCTGTGGGAAGGGATTCACTAGGTCATCTGACCTAATGGCTCACCAGCGAATTCACACCGGGGAGCGGCCATTCACCTGCTCAGACTGTGGGAAGGGATTCACTTGCTCATCTACATTGAAGGTACATCAGCGAGTTCACACTGGGGAGAGGCCGTTCACCTGCTCAGTCTGTGGGAAGGGATTCAGTCAGTCATCTCACCTGAAGCTACATCAGCGAGTTCACACTGGGGAGCGGCCGTTCACCTGCTCAGACTGTGGGAAGGGATTCACTCAGTCATACGAACTGCTGGTACACCAGTCAGTCCACACTGGGGAGCGGCCGTTCACCTGCTCAGCCTGTGGGAAAGGATTTACTTGTTCATCAACACTGAAGGTACATCAGCGAGTTCACACTGGGGAGAGGCCGTTCACCTGCTCAGTGTGTGGGAAGGGATTCACTCAGTCATCTCACCTGAAGCTGCATCAGCGAGTTCACACTGGAGAGAGGCCATTCAGCTGTTCGGGCTGTGGGAAGGGATTCACTTGTTCATCTAAACTGAAGGTACATCAGCGAGTTCACACTGGAGAGAGGCCATTCGCCTGCTGAGACTGTGGGAAGGGATTCACTCAGTCATCCACCCTAATGGCACACCAGCGGGTTCTTGTGAGAACTATTTTAAAAGTAAAAGTGGATGTATTTTATTTTAAAACTATTTTATTGCACCTATTTTCTATATTTCACACCGGGGAGAAGCCTTTCAGCTGCACAGACTGTCTCATCACTGATGGCCATATAGGCCCTGATCCTGGCACAGCATCAAACATTAGAAGGCATAGATTTAAGCAGAGGATGAAGAGGTTTAGAGGGATCTGAGGAAGAGATTTTTCAGTTGAAATCTGGAACACACTGCCCGAGATGGTGGAGGAAACGGGTCCCTTCAGAACATTTACGAAGTCGGTGAGCATTGAAACTGCCGAGATACAGTCGGCTGTGAACCAAGTGCTGATAAGTGGGACCAGTGTAGACCGTGAGTGGATGGTCAGAACAGGTGTAGGTCTGTTCCCGTGCTGTGTGACCCACCACTCCGGACATGCTAAATTAACGATGGTGGCACCACAAGGCATTGATTTCAAAACCACACCCCTCTCCAACCTGAAATAAACCAGACTGCACACCTCTAACAACACTGTCAATATCTGTTTCTGTCAAGGTGGCATTCAAATTGGTCACTTCTGCTAAACAACTGGCAATCGATGAAGTTCCTGTGTCTTTTTCCATTAATGCTGCTTCCTTACAGCAAAACTTACCCTCTCACTGTGTCAGAATCAGTGATTAAATCCGGCCCCAAACACTGTGCTTTCATCCCTGCACATTGTAACTTGAACCATCTCACTGAAGGTCTGATGGAGACACAACCCCTGCCCTCTGCACATGTGGTCACATCTCCCCTGCTTCTGACATTTCAAATACCCTCAGAATGGCTTTCTGAATCAGTCTGAAGGTTCTGGTACATTCAGCTCATCATAAGGCCGAACAAACCATGTCTTCCCACAGCTGGTTCCACCTGTTGGTGTGTCCTCTTTCCTCCACCTCCAGGGAAGCAGCATCTCCACACAAACTCCTCACTGGAGACGACTGTCTGTACCCGTGACACAGGAAATCACATCACTGTCACTCTCCTGATAGTGTGTCTGACCTGCTCACCTCTGGGTATCCTCCCTCACCGAGCCTCTCTGTCAGTCACCATCTGTGAGATTATATAAAATACAATTAAAATGATCTACCAGGCAGCTCCCATACCCCTCCACCCCGGATGATGGTTTGCTGGTTAAAACTCTCTCTCCTCAGCCCATTCCCCATTCCCTTCTCCTTTGCAAACTCCAGATATGCCATCTGATCCAAATCCACTGTGTGGACATTTATATCTCAAAAGAGGATGCACAAACCCGTGTGGTTCTCTGATACAGAGGTCACTGACACCCCATACCCCACTTCCCAATCTGCACTCACAACCCATGATGGTGACGGCTCCTCCCAGACTCTGGGGCTTTGTGACAAACACAATGTTAACAGCAGCAAGATTAATCAGTAATTCACTTGGAGATAGAATTGTTGCTTCCTGAAAGGATACCCGAGCGTCCGATACATCCGAGCAGATCCTCCCCGTTTACAATTTTATTTGACCCGGGTCACGGAATGTCCGATCATCCCACTTTCTCACAATAGCAACCCCACACCCCCTCCCCCGACTACAGTCCCACACCCACAGTCCACCCATAACCTCTACCCACACACAGACCGATCCCCTTCACCCCAAACCCCCTCCCAGCTTGGGAACCACAACTAACTGATCCCACGGCCCTTCTGAATATCTGAATAAAAACGGGGTCAGTGAGGAGCAAGTATCTACGGTCCACACTGTCAGGGTGTTCAGTTTACCAGGAGACAGAGACTGCAGGGACGAGAGGTTTTCTGTTGACTGATACACTGTGTGGACCCCACTGGCAATTCTGGTGTTGTCGAGACAAACCCCACGCTGCCCGCTCCACCAACAACACGGCACAGCCGGACACAAAACAGGGGACTTTACATCACACAACACTGGATTTGGTGATGAAACCCGTGATTAATGTTGTCGTCCCACTGAAATCATCAGAAATGTCCATTAAGGTGCTTTTAAATGCGAGCGCTCCCCCACAGCTGATGTCACACAGACCCTCCCCACCAACACACCTGAAGTCATACATGGGTTCCCACACCGGGATCTGCCGTCACGTGCGTGGTGTCTCGCGTCACCCATGCTCTGGTGAGTTCGAGCTTTATCTGTTTAACGGCTGAGCTACTAATCACGTGACCACCCCCTCCCTCACTGCTTCAGGCGCTGCACTATTCCCATTAGTGCGCAGGAATGTCAATCACTGGTTACAACCAATGGTGGAAGCGGACAAACCGAGAGGGCGTTACCGCCACTGATTTCGTCTCCCGCTCTGGTGCCCACCTCCCATCAGAGCGGAACAAATCTCAAAGTAAATGTCCCACTTTTTGATTTATTTCCATTTCACTCCGAGGAAAGTTGGGGTGTTTCTGAAGCATCGCCTGCGACTGGTGTCTGATGTCTCACTGAGAGGTAGGAGGTGACCATTCAGCCTGTCGGCCTGATGCCGGCTCCCCAGGGTGGGGTTGGGGGGGATTTTATTGAAAGTATGAAGATGGTGTGAGGGGGCGGACAGGATGTTTGTCCCGATGGGGACAGGAGGGGCTCATCTGTGGAAGTGTCTGAGCCCACGGTGGTGGCAAGCAGAGGGATTCACCACACCGGGGGGGGCAAACACCGGCAGACGGTTGACCTGCAAGCGGGGCCAATGGTCCGGGCAAAGTGACAATTATTTGGGCTTTGTTGAGATTGTAGCTGGAATATGGTGTAAAATCCCTCTCCCCATACGAACACGGGTCATACAGACCAAACAACAAACTGCTGGAGGAACTCAGTGGGTCGAGCAGCCTCGGTGGAGGGAAATGAACCGTCAACATTTCGGGCCGTGACCCTCCCTCTGGACTGAGAGTGGACGGGAAATAGTCAGAGAAAAGAGGTGAGGGGTGGGGATGGGGCAAGAGCTGGGGAGTGAGAGGTAGATCCAGGTGAGGGGGGAGGTGGGAAGGTGGAAATAGTGACGGGGTGGGGGTGACTGGTTGGGGCAACACGGGGCTGCAGAAGATGGAAATTAATTACATAGAGGATTAACAAAGAGGTTAGAGAGTATTTGTTATAGAGAGTGCAATGATCCCTGGAGTGGTGGGTCATCATATGAAGAAAGATCAAATGCAATAACCCTTTCATTTAGAGAATCGAGGACTGAGAGGTGAACACATTGAAACACACAACATCATTACCGGTTGAACCAGGGATCCCAGTCTCTGAAAAAGGGGTTGGACTGTCCAGGACTGAGAAGAGGGGAAATGTCTCCACCGAGGGTGGTGAATGTCTATAAATCCCCACCACTGAGGGCAGTGAAGACTCAGTGATCATCCTCACATAAAACAGGTTGGCATATGTGTGGAGACCGAAGGGATCGAGGAAATGAGGATCAGGCAGAAAAATGTGGTTGAGAGGGGAGAGCAGCCACCATCTTGTTGACGGTTAGAGGGGCAGAATGGCCACAGATAGAAACGAGCAGAGAGATCGAATAGACCTGCGAGGTGATCTCAATGCACAGAGGTAGTGAGTGTCTGGAATGAGCTGTTCAATGTTTGCATAGTTGATTATCTACCTCGGGTTCAGTATTCTCACCGAGTTTGGAAATTCCCACTCACTGTCGTCTGTTTCTGACCAGCTGGAAATTAAAGAAACACTCAAGATGCTGGAGACCAGAAATTGTTTGAAGCCATTCCAACACAGGGTGTTGGAGCTGAAGCATTAATTTTGTTCCCCTCCACAGATATTCTTTATCCTTTGAGTGTTTCTTGTATTTGCAGTTTTTTAGAACATTTTGTTGGAATGATTTAAGTCTCCTGGGAAATGGACTTGTGTAGGACACACAATGTAATTCATTCTCTTACAGCAGAGAAACAGGGCTTTCGGCCCATCTAGTCTGTGCCATTCTCTGCCTGGACCCATCCAGACTATAGCTGTCAATACCTCCCTCATCGATGTACCCACACAAACTTCTCTTCAATGCTGCAATTGAACCTGGTTCCACATTCACATCACCTTCTGAGTGAAGTAAAGATCACAACGAACAGGGTTGTCTGAACAGATCAGTTCAGAACACTCCTGGATACCGGCTTCCAGAGAGAATACACTCACTCTACCACCACCCGCTGCCTTCTGTGAACAAGTCATTTCGGTATCCACAAAGCCAAGTTCCCCTGGGTCTATGCTCCCTGCCACCCTGACCTGGCCTAATTTGGGGAACATTATCAAAATTGTTACTAAAATCCAGTTGGCACTTCTGCATGAATTTCAGTAAATACTCCCGAACACCTTAAGTGCAGTGAACAGTGAAAAGATAAGCGCAGAATATATGAAAAAGTGAAAAAGAAAGGAAAAAAATGAAGATCCATTGGGACGCAGATTGAAATTCCGTGCTGTGTGTGCATTTCCACAGGTTTACCACCCTCTGACTAAAGTGATTTCTCTGCATCTCAGTTCTAAATGGTCTTCCCTCAATTCTGAAGTCCATGAATCTTGTCCTAGAATCCCCTACCATTGGAAATAACTTAAATATCTAATCTGTTCAGGCCTTTTCGCATTCGAAATATTTCAAAGAGATCCCCCTCATTCTCCTGAACTCCAGGGAATACAGCCCAATAGCTGCCAGACGTTCCTCATACGGTAAAGCCTTCATTCCCGGAATCATTCTCATGAATCTTCTCTGAACCCTCTCCAATGTCAGTATATCATTTCCAAAATAAGGAGGCCAAAACTGCACACAGTAGTCTGCCTTATAGAGCCTCACCACCGCATCCCTGCTCTATTTCTACACCTCCAGAAGTGAATGCCACATTGCATTCGCCTTCTTCACCACCGACTCAACCTTGAAGTTAACCTTTAGGGCATCCTGCACAACTACTCCCAAGTCTATTTGCATCTCTGCATTTTGAATTCTCTCCCCATCTTAATAGTAGTCTGTCCGTTTATTTCTTCCACCAAAGTGCAAAACCATACATTTTCCAACATTGTATTTCATTTGCCACTTTGCCCATTCCCAGAAACTATCTCAGTCTCTCTGCAGGCTCTCTGTTTCCTCAACACTACCTGCTCCTCCAAAATCTTTGTATCATCAGCAAATTTAGCCACAAATCCATTGATACTGTAATCCAAATCATTGACATACATCGTAAAAAGCAGCAATCCCAATACCGACCACCTTGGAACTCCACTGGTAACCAGCAGCCAGCCAGAATAGGATCCCTTTATTCCCACTCTCTGTTTTCTGCCGACTAGCTACGCTCCACCCATGCTAGTAACTTCCCTGTAATTCCATGGCCTCTTATCCCGCTAAGCAGCCTCTTGTGCAGCACTTTGTCAAATGATTTCTGAAACTCCAAGTACACTACACCTACTGCATCTCCTTTGTCTACCCAGCTTGTAATTTCCTTGACCAACTGCAGTAGGTTTCTCAGGCAGGATTTTGCTTTCAGGAATCCATGGACGCTTTGGCCTATCTTGTCATGTGTCTCAGGTACTCTGTAATCTCATACATAACAATCAATTCCAACAACTTCCCAACCATTGATGCCAGGCTAACAGGACTATAGCTTCCTTTCTTCTGCTTCCCACCCTTCTTAAATAGCGGATAACATTTGCAATTTACCAGTCATCCAGTACAACACCAGAATCTGTCGATTCTTGAAAGATCATTGTTAATGCCTCCACAGTCTCTCCTGTTACTTCCTTCAGAACCCGAGGGTGCATTCCATCAGGTCCAGGAGATTTATCCTCCCTCAGACCATTAAGCATCCTGAGCACCTTCTTTGTCGTAATTTTCACTGCACAAACTTCACTTCCCTAACACTCTTGAATGTTCGATATACTGCAGACATCTTCCACTTTGAAGACTGATGTCAGTTCCACTGCCATCTCTGCATCTCTCAGTACAATATCTCTGTTTTGTATTGGTCCTATATCTGCCCATGACTCTCTTTTACCTTTTGTATACTTAAAAATCTTTTAGTATCTTCTCTGATATTAGTCCCCTGCTTCCTCTCATAATTCATCTTTTTCTTCCGAATGACCTTCCTAGATTTCTTCTGCAAGTTTTTTAAAGTTCTCCAATCCTCTATCTTCCCACTAGCTCTGGCTTCCTTGTATGCCCTCTCCTTTGCTTTTACTTTAGCTCTGACTTCACTTGTCAGCCACGGTAGTGTCCTTCTTCCCTTTGAAAATTTCTTCTTATTTGGAAAAAAATCTGTTTTGCACTTCCCTCATTTTTTGCAGAAATTCCAGCCATTGCTGCACTGTTGTCCTTCCTGAAAATGTCCCTTTCCAGTCAACTTCGACCAGTTCCCCTCTCAAGCCATTGTAATTTCCTTTATTCCACTGAAATACTGACACATTGGATTTTATTTTTCCCTCTCAAATTTCAATGTGAACTCGATCACATTGTGATCACTGTTCCCCACAGGTCCCTTAAACTTAAGTTCCCTTACCACCTCCGGATCATTGCACAACACCCAAATTAGTACAGCCAATCTCCTAGTGGGCTCAACAATGAGCTGTTCTAAAAAGCCATCTTTTAGACATTCTACAAATTCTCTCTTTTGAGACCCAATACTGGCCTGGTTTTCCCAATTCACTTTCTTGTTAAAATCCCCAACGTCATCATGACATTGCCTTTCTGACACGCCTTTTCTATCTCTTGCTAAATTTGCAATCCACATCCCAGCTGCTGTTTGTAGGCCTGTATACAACTGTCATTCAGGTCCTTTTACCCTTACCATTTCTTAATTCAACCCATAGATATCTTTACACCGTCCAATCCTATGTCATCTCTTTCCAATGATTTAATATTATTTCTTATACACAGGGCTACAGCACTTCCTTTGCCTACTAACCTATCTTCCTAATACACCGTATATCCTTGGACTCCCAATAGCAGCCATTCTTTAGCCAAGTTTCACAGATGGCCACAATGTCATAGTTGCCAAACTATAGCTGAATTTCAAGATTGTCCATTTTATTCCTTATTCAAATACAACACTCTCAGTCCAGTATTTGTTGCTTTCTGTTTTAATTGCACCACAACTCTATTGCCCTGTAACTCACGCCACTGGTTTTGATTAAGTGTTATCTGTTGTCTGTTCTTTCTGTAATCTCTGTTGGATGCAATCTTTGATTGATTTCTGTGTTCCCCTTCCTCAATCCTATCACTCCAGTTCCCATCCCCCTGCCAAATTAGTTTAAACCCTCACTAACAGCTTTATTAAATGTGCCTGCCAGGATATTGGACACCTTTGGGTTCAGGTGTAACCCGTCCTTTTGGTACCGGTTGTACTTCCCCCAGAAGAGGCCCCAATGATCCAGGAATGTGAAACCATGCCCCCCCCCCCCCATACAAGTCTCTCAGCCACACATTAATAGGCCCTATCGTGCTGTTCCTAGCACATGGCGCAGGCAGCAATCCTGAGATTGCTACCCCAGTGGTCCACAGGGGTCTGTGTTGGAACGTTTCTGTTTATGTTCTATGTCAATGCATCGGATGACAGTACTGATGGTCCTGTGGTCAAATTTACGAATGAAGTCGAGTATTGAAAGAACTGGATAGAGAGGTCGTGGAGGGCTATAGTATCTGGTTATCCCAATGCCATAAATACAACTTAACTGTACAAACGATAGGTTTGCTCTGCTGCTTGAGATTCTAAATTGGAGAATGGCGCTTTATTCACAAAATCCACATAACCCACAGTGACTGTGCACTGATCCCAGCAATGGAACCCGCCGCTACAGCCCCACAGTGCACGATGTACTGAATGCAAAGCTACGGAATTGCATGTGAATAGCCTCCACTCCCCCAACTCCTCTCTTTCTGCGTCACCAGCAGACTGGGACATCTCACATCTCGCTGCCTCCGCCGGGACATTAAACTGTGAACAACTATGGTCAGGGACTGATCTCTGGGGAACTCCAAACGCTACCTCCTTCCAGTCTGAAAACGAACTACTCATCCAGCCACACACTACCGGCAGTTTATCGATCTCCAACGAGAAAGTCTAATCACCTACTCCTGAGGTTCAGTACCATTGCTGACTCTGAGTTTACCACCGTCAAATGCCAGGAGGGACATAATAATCAGAAAGTCTCCAGTCGCAGCCGTGTAAATAAAATGTGATCCTGGTGGGTGTGTGGCCATGCTCAGCACGCGAAGGAGACAGACAAACTGAGCCAAGTCACAGACTGATGAAGGGGAGGAATGATCCATTTTGATACAGAGAGGGGAGCAGAGAGTTTGATAATCTGCCTGATGCTTGAACTGTAGCCAGTTAGAAAATGAAGTCTTGTTCCTCCAAATTGTTTTGAGCTGTGACAGTTTTTGTCAGAATGCACCATGGAGACTAAACATATCTGAGTTGAAATATTGTCCTTCACCCACTGATGGGCTTTGTAAACTTTTAACAGGGTAGAAAAGTCAAAGGATTTGTGTATGGGAATCATAAACACAACAGCCCGTTAGTTCCGCTGTATCTGTCATTTCACCAGCGCCTGAATGCCACCGATCCTTGAATGTGGAGACGGAGATGCTGGAGAAGACAGCACCCCACTCGCTGCAAGGAGAGACCGAACACGTGTCCATGTCCGGGATCTGATTGGATACATTGTCATGACGTTGACAGCAGTGAGATGTCAATCACTGGCTCTCATTTTGGAAGGGATTCACTCTGCCATCGCAGATACACCAACAGCTTCGCACTGGGAAGCGGCCGTTCAGCTGCTCCGGGTGTGTGAAGAGACTCATTCAGTTAACCCACCTTGTGATGTTCCAGTGAGTTCAGTGTGAGCAAAGAGATTTTTTCAACGCACGCTGACTCTGCCAACGCTGTTGTTGCTGTACATTCAGCCCTGCGGGAGGGGATGTGGTGTCTGGGTCTGTGTGTCTGCTGGTAGGACACTGGTACAGAATACAATGGACATATTGACTGTGTATTTCAGTGTAACAGTTGTATTATAAATGTGCATCTGGATCTTGGGCTCATTGTGGGACTTGAATGTCTCTGCAGTCATTTTCACTCATTTCAAAGGACTGCGCTTCAGACAGCTGTGTTGTTGCAATGCCCTCTAAAGTCTGACAGCAGACTAGCGAGTGAATCCTCGATGGAGCAGAGTCAGAAACCAAAGAGTTGCCAGCCTGATCAGGGCTCTAGGGCTGCAGAAAGCGATGGGACCTAGAGTCTACAAAGAGGAGGAAGAAGAGGAATCAGACTAGCAGGATGTGGCTAAAGCTGAAAGACCAGAAACGTTTGGAAATTGGTTGATCGAAAATAAAAGGTGGTTAATTTCTGCAAAATATTGGTGGAAATCAACAGATCAGGCAGCAAATGTGAAGAGGAATAAATTGACAACGTTTAGGCCGAGCCCCTTCAGCATGTCCAGACTGCCGCTTAGTTGCTGCCTGAACTGCAGAGTCCCTCCAGCATTTTGTGCGGATGTGTCTACATTTCCAGCAACTGCAGAATATCTTGTGTTTTATATCTGCGTTTGTAAGAAGGTTCTACTTTGGCATTAGACACGCGGGAAGTTTACTGACGTTAAGTGTATTGTTTTATGGGAGCTGCTTTCTGCGTTGAAAGAGCTGCTGAGTTTTCACATGGAACCGGTGCTCGCAGAAACGTTCAATGGCACCGTGATTACCCAGAAAGCTCTGGGGCACAATTTTCGCCATCGCTGAAGCACCGATCGAATGCGCAGGCGTCAGGGTTCGGCCGGTCCCGAACATCGCGCATGCGCAGCACGCAGACGGCCTGGGGGAGTCGGTTCCAGGTAAGAGCTATTTTTCGGGGGGTGGGTAAGAGTGATCTCGCTCATAGTTTTCAACACCGACTGAGGGACCATTGCTATCGGCACCGGACACCGTGGCCCGCAACCCCGGGACAGTCCTGCTCTCGTCCCTCTCTCTCAGCCCCACGATCCGTACACGGGCCCCGGGGAGCTTCCGGCTGCTGAGGGAATGGGAACCGATGGGTCTCTCAGACAGAGCTGAGCTCCAGCTGTCTAAATGCAAGGATTAGGAACTCGGGAAAAGGGGACAAAATCTTTTACATCACCAGTTGGGAAAATCACCTTTGTTCTACCTCCCATCACAAACAAGAGAAAATCTGCAGATGCTGGAAATCCAAGCAACACACACAAAATGCCGGAGGAACTCAGCATTAGTATTCGTTTCCATAGATGCTGCCTGGCCTGCTGAGTTCGCCAGCATTTTGTGTGTGTTGCTTGTTCCACCCTCTCTTGTTCTGAACTTTTCTACCTGTGAGAACATGTTTTAACCCATTCTCTCTGGGTACATAATGATATGAAACACCTTTGCCCTGGGCAACAAGAAGCTTTCACATCACAAATGTGCCAGACTCCAATGAGACAGACTACTGTCCTTCCCTTCATATTCATTGGCATTGTCATCACTGAGTTCGCCACTGTCAGTCACTGGGGGAGGGTTCAGGGGAAATATTTATGTACAATACAGAAACTGGTGTTACCTGTGTATTGTGGCAATGCAAAAATTGCTGGAGAATTTGCAAGTAGGAAGAAATGGAGTGATATTTGGAAATCTGACTTTTTAAAGCATCCTTTAGCATGCAAATCACATATTGTGTGCAAAAGCTCTGGTGAGAAAATCCTTCATTACCCACTACAGGCCTGCTACATAGGTTGTGTGAGAGTGCAGATGAACTCGATCAAACCCAGAGGAGATCAAAATTCTTTTTTGACAGTGATTTGCTAGCTGTTAAAATGAATACCTCTCTATATAAAATTCAGTGTGCACATGTTGTTGACACCAGTTCAGAATTGCACAGCACAAGATTTTTGCGCACACTGATCATGACAAATTAGAGCGGATATTGGTGGGGAGACCTCCAGTGTCCTTGATTGTCCTCACCTACAAGATGTGCATCCAGCTGCAGCTTGTAACCCTGCACTTTAAGGGGTTGGAGCTGGAAATGGATGAATTCCAGATCATCCAGGGGTCACAGATGTGTCATGAACAGAGGTGAGTTACACCCAAGGTGTAGGACACCTGGGTGAGAGTCAGGATGGGGAATGAGGTTAAATGGCCATTGCAGAGTACTCTTGTGGCCATCCCACACCAAACTGTTGGGAGGATTACCTGGCAGAGGAAAGTCAAAGGGATGATGGGGTTTCATTAGTTAGGGCATTAAAGCTAGCAGGGGTGGGAGCCAGAGTGACAGAACAGATAATGGAGAGATTGAATTGAATTGACTTTATTACTTATATCTTCATATACATGGAGTAGAAATCTTTACATCTCCATCTAAATGTGCAACATATAGGAATTTATAATAAATAGTTTGCACATAGCACAGTCAATATAACAGAAATATATTGCATCAGTTTAAATCGAAGCAAGAGGCGAAGAGGGAAGAAGTAAAGACATCTTGGAGAGAAGCCTTTTTTTTAACTGGTCGGGGAAAGGAGGCTAGACTGCAGGCAGGAAGTTGAAAAGCAGGACTTTGAGGGTGGTATTGCTGCCTGTGCCATGTGCCAGTGAGGGTAAGAATAGGATGCTCTGGAGGATGAACATGTGGCTAAGGAACTGGTGTAGGGGGCAGGGTTTCAGATTTCTAGATTATTGGGACCTCTTCTGGGGGAAGGTGGGACCTGTACAAGAGAGACGGGTTACACCTGAAGTACAGGGGGAACCAATATCGTTGCAGGAAGGTTTGTTAGTGGTATTGGGAGGGGGTAAACTAAATGTGCAGGGGGATGAGAACCAGAGTAAATAGTGGAGCAGCATTAATAAATAAATAAATTGGAGTCCAGCCCTGTAGTTCAGAAGGTTTAGGGAAAGGAAGAGGAAGGCAGTAGTAATAGGGAACTCGATAGTGAGGGGAACCAATATCCTGGTGGGGAGATTTGCTAAGGCTGCTGGGGAGACTTTAAACTAGAATGGTCGGTGGGTGGGAATCAAATTGAAAAGATTAGGAGAGAGGAGGTTAGTTCACAAATAGAGAAAGCCTGGAGACAGTGTGTGAGGGAGGATAGGCAGGTTATAAAGCAGGGGAGCGCTCAGACTGAAAATGTGGGAGAAGTTAGTAAAGTTGTTTGAACCATTAGGGATAAACAGAGAGTAAGAGGTGGAGAATTTCTTAAATGCATTTACTCTAATGCTAGGAGCATTGTAAGAAAGGTGGATGAGCTTAGAGCATGGATTGATACCTGGAAATATGATGTTGTAGCTATTAGTGAAACATGGTTGCAGGAGGGGTGTGATTGGCAACTAAATATTCCTGGATTTCGTTGCTTCAGGTGTGATAGAATCGGAGGGACAAGAGGGGGAGGTGTTGCATTGCTTGTCAGAGAAAATATTACAGTGGTGCTCTGGCAGGATAGATTAGAAGGCTCATCTAGGGAGGCTATTTGGGTGGAATTGAGGAATGGGAAAGGTGTAGTAACACTTATAGGGGTGTATTATAGACCACCTAATGGGGAGCGAGAATTGGAGGAGCAAATTTGTCTGGAGATAGCAGATAATTGTAGTAAGCACAGGGTTGTGATAGTGGGAGATTTTAATTTTCCACACATAGACTGGGAAGCCCATACTGTAAAAGGGATGGATGGTTTGGAGTTTGTAAATTGTGTGCAGGATAGTTTTTTTGCAGCAATACATAGAGGTACCAACTAGAGAAGGGGCAGTGTTGGATCTCCTGTTAGGGAATGAGATAGGTCAGGTGACAGATGTACGTGTTGGGGTGCACTTCGGGTCCAGTGATCACAATGCCATTAGTTTCAATATAATTATGGAGAAGGATAGGACTGGACCCAGGGTTGAGATTTTTGATTGGAGAAAGGCTAACTTTGAGGAGATGCAAAAGGATTTAGAAGGAGTGGATTGGGACAATTTGTTTTATGGGAAGATGTAACAGAGAAATGGAGGTCATTTAAAGGTGAAATTTTGAGGGTACAGAATCTTTATGTTCCTGTTAGGTTGAAAGGAAAGGTTAAGTTTGAGAGAGCCATGGTTTTCAAGGGACATTGGAAACTTGGTTCGGAAGAAGAGAGATATCTACAATAAATAAAGGCAGCATGGTGTAAATGAGGTGCTCGAGGAGTATAAAGAATATAAGAAGAATCTTAAGAAAGCTAAAAGAAGATACGAGGTAGCTTTGGCAGGTAAGGTGAAAATAAATCCGAAGGGTTTCTACAGTTATATTAATAGCAAAAGGATAGTGAGGGATAAAATTGGTCCCTTAGAGAATCAGAGTGGACAGCTATGTGTGGAGCCAAGAAAGATGGGGGAAGATTTTGAACAATTTCTTTTCTTTGGTATTCACTAAGGAGAAGAAGTTTGAATTGTGTAAGGTAAGGGAAACAAGTAGGGAAATTATGGAAACTGTGACGATTAAAGAGGAGGAAGCACTGGCGCTTTTAAGAAATATAAAAGTGGATAAATCTCTGGGTCCTGACAGGATGTTCCCTAGGACCTTCAGGAAAGTTTGTGTAGAAATAGCAGGGGCTCTGACAGAGATATTTCAAATGTCATTAGAAACGGGGATAGTGCCGGAGGATTGGGGTATTGCTCATGTTGTTTCATTGTTTAAAAAGGGTTCTAAGAGTAAACCTAGCAATTATCGGCCTGTAAGTTTGATGTCAGCGGTGGGTAAATTAATGGAAAACATTCTTGGAGATGGTATATATAATTACCTGGATTGACAGGGTCTGATTAGGAACAGTCAACATGGATTTGTGCATTGAAGGTCATGTTTGTCAAATCTTATTAAATTTTTTGAGGAGGTTACTAAAAAAGTTGACAGGTAAAACGGGATGTTGTCTATATGGACTTCTGTAAGGCCTTTGACAAGGTTCTGCATGGAAAGTTAGTTAGGAAGGTTCAATCTTTAGGAGTTAATATTGAAGTAGTAAAATGGATTCAACAGTGGCTGGATGGGAGGTGCCTGACAGTAGTGGTGGATAACTGTTTGTCAGGTTGGAGGCCGGTGACTAGTGGTGTGCCTCAGGGATCTGTACTGGGTCCAATGTCGTGTGTCATATACATTAATGATCTGGATGATGGGGTGGTAAATTAGATTAGTAAGTATGCAGATGATACGAAGATGGGCGGCGTTGTAGATAATGAAGTAGGTTTTCAAAGCTTGCAGAGAGATTTAGGCCAGTTAGAAGAGTGGGCTGGAAGACGGCAGATGGAGTTTAATGCTGATAAGTGTGAGGTGCTGCATTTTTGTAGGAATAATCCAAATAGGACATACATGGTAAATGGTAGGGCATTGAAGAATGCAGTAGAACAGTGTGATCTAGAAATAATGGTGCATAGTTCCCTGAAGGTGGAATCTTATGTGGATAGGGTGGTGAAGAAAGCTTATGGTATGCTGGCCTTTATAAATCAGAGCATTGAGTATAGGAGTTGGGATGTAACGTTAAGATTGTACAAGGCATTGATAAGGCCAAATTTGGAGTATTGTGTACAGTTCTGGTCACCAAACAAAATAGAGAGAGTACAGAGGAGATTTACTAGAATTTTACCTGGGTTTCAGTACCTAAGTTACAGGGAAAGGTTGAACAGGTTAGGTCTTTATTCTTTGGAGCGTAGAAGGTTGAGGGGGGACTTGATAGAGGTACTTAAAATTATGAGGGGGATAGATAGAGTTGACGTGAATAGGCTTTTTCCATTGAGAGTAGGGGAGATTCAAACAAGAGGACATGATTTGAGAGTTAGGGGGCAAAAGTTTAGGGGTAACACGAGGGGGAATTTCTTTACTCAGTGGTAGCTGTGTGGAACGAGCTTCCAGTAGGAGTGGTAGAGGCAGGTTCGATATTGTCATTTAAAGTAAAATTGGATAGGTGTATGGACAGGAAAAGAATGGAGGGTTATGGGCTGAGTTCAGGTCGTTGGGACTAGGTGAGAGTAAGCGTGTGGCATGGACTAGAAGGGCCAAGATGGCCTGTGTCCGTGCTGTGATTGTTATATGGTTATATGAATTAATCAGTCTGATGGCCTGGTAGGTGATGTCCTGGAGCCTGTTGGTCCTTTTGCTGTGGTACTGTTTTCTGGATGGTAACAGCAGGGACAGTTTGTGGTGGTAGTGAATTGGGTCCCCAATATCCTTTGGACCCTTTTTACACACTTGTCGCTGTAAGTGCCCTGAAAGTGGAAAGTTCACATCTACAGATGTTCTGGGCTGTCCGCACCAGTCTTTGCAGCAAAGAGTCCTGAGATTGAGGGAAGTACAGTTCCTATGATGCAGTGATGCAGCAAGTCAGGATGCTCTCAATTGTCCCCTTGTAGAAAGTTCTTAGGATTTGGGGGCCCATCCCAAACTTCTTCAGCAGTCTGAGGTGAAAGAGGTACTGTTGTACCTTTTTCACCACACAGCCGATATGTACAGACCACATGAGTTCCTCGGTGATGTTTATGCCGAGAAACTTAGAGCTGTTCACCCTCTCAACCCATAGTGGTTAGCCTGTCTCCATTCCTCCAGTTGTCCACAATTAGTTCTCTTGTTTTTGTGACAATGAGGGAGAGTTTGTTTTCTTGACACCAGACAGATGTTGTTCAGACCTCAGACAAAGTCAACAATCAAATGGTTGAGCATGGTGCGATGAATGAGCTGAGCTGTGTATATCACAATGCAAGAAGCATTGTCGGAAAGCCAGATGAGCCCAGGGCATGATATTATGATATTGTGGCCATTACTGGGATTTGGTTGCACCCAACAGTCTGAGGGATTTAGAGAAACAAATTTGTAGAGAGGTCGCAGACTATGCCAAGAAACAAAAGTTGATATGGTAAGTGATTTTAACTTTCCATATATTGACTGGGACTCCCATACTGTAAAAGGACTCAATGGGGTAAAGTTATCAAATGTGCCCTTAATCAGTACATAAAATTTCAGACATAGAGGTGTGCAGTAAGCTATTAGGAAATGACCCAGAGCTAGTGACAGAAATTAATGTAGGGGAACACTTTGTATCTAGTGATGGTAATGCCATGAGATTCCAAGCAAATAGAGAAAAATAGGGCTGGACCTCTCTTGTGATTCTAAACTGCAGAAAGGTCATTTTATGGTATTTACAAGGTTTTGACAAGTGTGGATTGGGACAGGCTATTTTCTGACAAAGGAGTACTTGAGACCCCAGATATTTTGTTCCTCTAAATGGCTCAGACTGTTGGGTGCTACCAAGGCTCATTAATGACTACAATATCATATTTCCACACCCTGACCTCATCTGACTTTCTTTAGTTGTCTTCTGTTGGTTTCTAAAAGCTTCCCAATGTTTTTTACTCTATTATTTGCCTCTCTTTGGCTTTGGCTTCTCATTTCAGCCACAGATGTGTCCTCCTGCCTTTTCAATGCTTCCACTTCTTTGGGATGTGTCTTTCACTCAGTTCCCGAATTACTCCCAGAAACTCCAGCCACTGCTGATCCATCACCATTCCTACCGGTTTCCCTGTCCAATCAAGTTTGGCCAGCTTCTCTGTCACAGAAACATGGGGAAGGTCAATACAGAAACATGCCCACTCCGGATGATCAGAATGGTGATCCAAATGAAGAGACAGAAGAGATGGGGGAGATTTTAAATAGTATTCTTGCATCTGTGTTTACTCAGGAGATGGACACAGAGTCTATAGAATGAGGCAAAGCAGCATCAACTTCATGGACTCTGGGCGGATTACAGAGGTGGAGGCATTTGCTGTCCTAAGGCAAATTAGCATGGATAAATCCCCAGCGCCTGACAAGTTGTACCCTGGGACCCTGCGGAAGACAAGTGCAGGAATTGTCGGGGCCCAAGCTCAGATATTTGAATCGTCCTCAGTGACAGCTGAGGTACTGGAGGATCGGAGGACAGCCAATGTTGTTCTGCTGTTCAAGAACGGCTCTAAAAATAAACTAGGAATTTATACATTGGTGAGCTTGACATCAGTAGTGGGAAAGTTATTGGAACGTGTGTGCAGAGACCGGATATATAAGTATTTGGATAGATGTGGACTGATTAAGGATAAACAGCATGGGTTTGTGCATGGTAGGTCATGTCAAACCAATCTTATAGAGTCTCTCGAGGAAATCATCAGGAAAGTGGATGAAGGCAAGGCAGTGGATGTTGTCTACATGGACTTCAGCAAGACACTTGACAAAATCTCATATGGGAGATTGGTCAAGAAGGTTCAGTCACTCAGCATTCAAGATGAGACAGTAAATTGGATGAGACACTGTCTCTGGGAGAAGCCAGAGTGTGGTAGCAGATGGTTGCCTTTCTGTCCAGAGGCCTGTGACTAGTGGTGTGGCATAGGGATCGGTGCTGGATCTGTTGTTGTTTGTCATCTATATCAGTCATCTGGATGATAGAATGGTTAACTGGATCAGCAAATTTGTGGATGAAACCAAGACGTTTAATGGAATGCGAGGAGACTATCGGCTTGCAGTGCAAACTGGACCTGCTAGAAAAATGGGTTGAGAAATAGAAAATGGAATTTAATGGATACAAGTGTGAGGTGTTGTACTTTGATAGGACCTACCAGAGTGGGTCTTACACAGTGACTGGTCGGACACTGAGGAGTGTTGTAGAAGAAAGGGATCTGGGAATACAGGTCTATATTTCACTGAAAGTGGTGTCACAGTTCGATAGGGACCGAAAGAAATATTTTGTCACAATGGTCTTCATAAACCAAGTACTGAGTTTAGGAGAAAGTTGGCATAGATAGGGTAAATGCAAGCTGACTTTCTCCACTGAGATCAGGTGGTACGACAATCAGAGGCCATGGGTTAAGTGTGAAAGGTGAAATTTTAAGGGGAACATGAGGGGAAACTTCTTCATACAGACGATCATCCGGGTGTGGAATGAGCAGCCAGCACAAGTGGTGCATGCGAGCTCGAGTTCAACATTTAAGAGGTTTGCATAGATACCTGGATAGTGAGGGAATGGGAGTGGGCAGTTTAAATAGTTCAGCACAAATTAGAAGGCCCAAAGGGCCTGTTTCTGTGTTGTACTTTTCTATGACTATGACAAGAACCTGAAATAATACTAATATTTACTCTAAGTCCTTTTAACAGCTGTGCGGACCAACCATTCATCTCAGCAGGAAGTTTTTATATGGTGTTAAAACTATGGCACTTTATATTAACAGTACATAAAAGAAAATCCCAGCTGCACATCAACAAAGGCTATTTGCGTGAGAGTGTTTCAGTTACTGTGGGGCCAGGCACTCGTGCAGCTCAGTGGGAACAGGGAATAATACCAATAGAGTCAAAGTGAGCCAGGTCACAGATTGGAGACGGCAGAAACATAGAAAAAAACCTACAACATAATACAGGCTCTTAGACCCTATTGGATCCGACTCCGCCACCATTGCTGGCAGTCCATTCCATACACTCACCACCCTCTGCGTAAAAAAAAAACTTACCCCTGACATCTCCTCTCTACCCATTCTTATAGAGACAGGAAGAGCATCAGAGAGTTTGATGGTCATTCCAAATACCAGCACTGTGCCCAGTTAGAAGATGATTTCTCTCTCCAACTTGGGTTGAACCTCACTGTAACAGTATGATGCGTGATCACACCTTGACAACTGAAGTGATCTCATCTGAAATGTTGTCGTACATCCATTGATGGATTTTGTAAATCTCTTTACAGGTTAAAAATGACAAGGAATTTGTCTATGGGAATCTCGAACACAACACGCCAGTTTTGCTGTCTCTGTTCAGATATTTAAGAAGTGGAGCAAGGGATTCACTTGATCATCCTTCCTTCTCAGACTGTGGTGAGGGGTTCAGTCGATCATCTGACCGAACTGGCATGCCCGTCATTTTACACAGGGGAAAGGCGGTTCATCTGCTCAGACAGTGGGAATGGATTTAGTCAGTCATTTCAACTGAAGGTATATCAGCAAGTTCACACTGGGATAAGGCCATTCACCTGTTCTGTGTGTGAGAAGGGATTCAGCTGGTCTTCCCACCTGTGGACACACCAGTCAGTTCACACTGGACAGAGGCTGGTCATCTGCTGAATTTGTGGGGAAGGATTCACTCGGTCATCTGACCTAATGGCTCACCAGCGAGTTCACACCAAGGAGCGGCCATTTACCTGCTCGGACTGTGGGAAGGGATTCATTTCATCATCTCAACTGAAGGTACATCAGAGAGTTCACACTGGGGAGCGGCCGTTCACTTGCTCGGACTGCGGGAAGGGATTCACTCAGTCATCCAACCTACTAGTACACAAGTCAGTGCACACTGGAGAGAGGCCGTTCACCTGCTCAGACTGTGGGAAGCGATTCACTTGCTCATCTAAACTGAAGGTACATCAGAGAGTTCACACTGGGGAGAGGCCATTCATCTGCTCAGTCTGTGGGAAGGGATTCACTCAGTCATCCACTCTAATGGCACATCAGCGAGTTCACACCGGGGAGCGGCCATTCACCTGCTCGGACTGTGGGAAGGGATTCACTTGCTCATCCCAACTGAAGGTACATCAGAGAGTTCACACTGGGGAGAGGCCATTCACCTGCCCAGACTGTGGGAAGGGATTCACTCAGTCATCTCAACTGCTAGCACACCAGTCAGTTCACACTGGGGAGAGGCCATTCACCTGCTCAGACTGTGGGAAGGGATTCACTCAGGCATCTCACCTACTGAGACACCAGTCAGTTCACACAGGGGAGCGGCCATTCACCTGCTCAGACTGTGGGAAGGGATTCACTCAGTCATCCGAACTACTGTCACACCAGTCAGTTCACACTGGGGAGTGGCCATTCACCTGCTCAGAGTGTGGGAAGGGATTCACTAGGTCATCTAATCTGCTGGCACACCAACGAGTTCACACTGGAGAGAGACCGTTCACCTGCTGTGAATGTGGGAAAGGATTCACCCGATCATTTCATCTATTGATACACCAGCGAGTTCACAGTGGGGAGAGTCCGTTCACCTGCTGTGAATGTGGGAAAGGATTCATGTGGTTATCTCATCTACAGAGACACCAGCGAGTTCACACTGGGAAGAGGCTGATCTCCTACTCAGACTTTGGGAAGAGATTCTCTCAACCAAATGTCCATCATTGAGTTCACACTGGGGAGAGGCCGTTCATCTGCTGTGAATGTGGGAAGGGATTCACTCAGTAATCTAACCTTGTGACACACTACCGGGTTCATACAGGAGAGAAAGTTTCAATAAGCTGCATGTTGGATATTTGTCCATCACTGTTGCTGAATGCAATTTCGAGAGTGACTGTCGATGCTGAACTCTGCAATTATTGCTGCTGCTCACCACACCCAGTTCTGCACCCTGGTCACTGGGCACGGGAGGAGTTTCTTCTGCTGCACGTTCACCTTTCATGGGACTGAAGTTTAGTATTCTGGATCTGAGACAAATAAATCAGTTCTATTTTAAACTCTGGTACTTAGTGAATTTATAACACACCTAGTGTACAGTGGAGAGTCAACTCAGGCCAGCTGGACCCTGCCAGTGATTCTGTTCCACGATGGTCCGTTTAAATCCTCCTCTGTTGTTCCCCTCTCGCTCTCCCTGTGGTGATGGGTTCCAAACAGTCAGCACTCTATGGGTGAAGAGGTTTCCCTTGAATTCTCTGCAGACTGAAGAAGTCGAGCTGACTGCAGTTCTGTCTGAGATGTTCTTCGCCCCTCTAATCTCTGGGCCGATGGAGAATGACACTAGGAGTTAACCTTCTTATTCACAACTCATTTCCACATTATGGGTCATTTTCCCTGCTTCTAAAGGGTTGTTCGAAAACACCCCTGTCCTCTAAAGACTGAAAGCAAAATGGAAAACCATCAGTTGGATGTTCAACGGAGCAGAGTCAGAAACCAGAGGTGGATCTGCACAGGGCAGAGTTTGGGGCTCTGGACGATGGTCGGGGTAAGAACATATGATGAGGAGAAGGGAATCAGCAGCGGGGCGTGGCAACGAATGACAGAGTAGCAAAACTTGGAAGCTGATTGACAGAGACAATCTTTTGTTTGTCTGACTGATGACACAAACAATACCTGTGGTGAGGTGCTTCACTAGTCTAGGAACAAGTGTGTGTTGGGAATGGTTTTATCTATTGAGGGAGTTGTTCCTGCTTGTTTATCCTGTAATATTATATCCAGATGGTTATTATGGATTGTTCTATCTGAAATAATGTATTGATTATCTATAATTTGTAAGATTTTGACTCTAAAACTGGATCAGGCTTGAATTTATGGTGCCTTTATGAAGTTATGGTGGTCATGAGTTTAAAGCAGGATTTTGGTGAATGATATTTGCCACTTGATTGTACCTGTGTAAGTAATCAGATTGAGTTAAATTGCTGCAGGATCCTGGAAAGTGTTGGATAGCATCTGTTTTAACTCAGCATTTTCTGCATTTATCACCTTGTTTGTTAGTCTTTTATGTATTTTTGATAATTTTTATGTTAACCACCCTGTCCTGTATTTTCACAAGGAATCTCTCTTTCTGCAAAGATGTCTCCCACTTTGAGTCGGGCATTCGATGCTTCCTTGACAAACATCTCTGCTCAGGTCATTGGGATGTCTCCCATGGAGGGTTATACTCATTCCACTGGTTAACGTTTTCTACCACAGTGATGATTCACTTTTCTGAGTTGGCCTCTCATTTCAGTTTTCTTCATATCACAATTGCACCTGCATGCATGGAGTGTTGAATCCTGCTTATTTTATACATTTAGGAGTTTTATCTGACTGTTGTGTCAGTTTTTATTGTCTGTAATTCCTCATCCTCCTCCTGCCCTAAGTAATGTTGATCTAAGTATGTTTCAGTGTAAATACTGTTTTCTAAATTTGTCATTTCAGTAGCTTTTATTCTTTGTAAGTTTTCCAAATCAGAATGGAACCAAGGTATTTTTCCTAAAGAAGACATTAACATGGTTATAGCGAAAGTGTTTATTCCTGTTGTGTTTATCATCCTATTGAGTTCTGCTTGGCAGATTTCCGTAAGGCTTGCAGTAAATTTTGTCAAACGTTTTCACTATTTGACGCTATTTTCTATTTTCTTGCCTGTCCATATTCTAGATATCTCGGTATCAAGTGTCCTGATGAGTGGTCTTGGCCTGAAACATTTATTCCCAACCAAGCCTGACTTGCTGAGCTCCTCCAGCACATTCTGTGTATTCCTTTAGATTTCCAGTACCTGCACTATCTCTTGTGTCCCATATACTTGTATGTTTCTCTGAAGGATAGAGTTTGATAGATTCTTCATTGGTCAGGGCATGAAAGGATACAGGGAGAACGGAGGAGATTGGGGCTGAGAGGAAAATTAGATTAGCCATGATGAGATAGCAGAGCAGATTCGATGGGCCAAATAACCGAATCTTGCTCCTACATCCTATGCTCTTATGCTTCTTATACATCTCCCTTCTTCCTTTGCTGACCCCCTACATTTCATACTCTGACATCACCTTCCCCCCAGAAAAACATGCCAATAATTCAAGAGTATCGGGAAAAGTGAGTATAGATGGTATTACTGAGAAGAGAATGTGCTTTGGAAGCTGAAAGGCCTGAAGGTAGATAAGACTCCTGACCCAGCTGTGAGCACCCCAGTGTTCAGAAAGGGGTGGTTGAAGAGTTTGTGCAGGCATTAGAGTCATAGAACACTCTGCAGCCTTATCCCAACATACCCCTTGCATTCAGGTACCCATCCAAACTGCTCTTAAATGTTGAAACCGACCCTGCCACTTGCTCTGGCATCTCATTCCATATTCTCACTGCCTCTGAGTGAAGAATTTCCCTCCCCCCCCCCCCCCCACCCACCATGTTTCTCTTAAAGACTGGGTAATGAGCTTTCAAGAATCACTAGATTTGGGAATGGTTCTGGCGGACTAGAACGTTGTAAATGTCAGAAGGGAGGGAGGCAGAAGAAAGGAAACAACAGGACAGTTAGTCTGACCTCAGAGGTTGGAGTCCATTCGAGACAGTTTTTCGGGGTACTTGGTGTTGCAGTCAGCATGGTTTCCTTCAGGGGAAATCTTGTTTGAGAAATCTGTTAGAATTCTTTGATGAAATAACAGGCAGGATAGACAAAGGAGAGACAGTGGAAGTTGTTTGCAGAATTTTCAGATGGTCTTTAACAAGATCTTGAAGCTGCTAAACAAGATTACGGGAAAGGTACGACCATCGATCAGAGATTGGTTTACTGACAAACAGCCAGAACAATGCGAGCCTATTCTGTCTGCTGCAGGTAGTTAATGGTGTTCTGCTGGGGTCAGTATTGAGATCACTTCTTTTCATGTTAGCTATCGACGATTGGATGAGACAATTGATGGCCTGGTGACCAACTTTGCAGTTGAAATGAAGGTAGGTGCGGGGCAGGTAGATTAGAGTACGACAGGTGTGTGCAGAAGGACTCGGACAGGTTTGGAGAACAGGCAGTGAAGTGGCAGATTAATTACAGTGTAGGGACTGTGGCCTCGTGTCAGGGACTCAGGTTCACTCAGCATAATGTTGCATGAACGTTATTAGCAAAACATTCTGATACCACACGGGTTTCATTTTGTTTCAGACATTACCATTTTGGTACTACAAGTAATGTACATTTCCACGGTGGTGGGGAAGTGTCCCAACGCCCCTCGCCATCTCTAAAAACCCTTTAAACCCCTACACCACTCTCCATTTCTGTAAAACCCTCCAACCCCGACAGCACTCTCCATCTCTGCTAAACCCTCCACCATCCGCCCTGGTGCATTCAGGCGACAGCTGACCTGAGGATGACACTCCCGGTGGCAGCTGGCAGGGCTCATCAAACACCTTCACACTTTCTCTGTAAACTTACCGATCTGCAGGTCTATCTTGACTAAACCTCTTCCCACTTGACTCCTGTACAGAAGCTATTCCCTTTTCTCAGTTCCTTCGTCCCCACCATATCTGTTCACAGGGTGAGATTTTCCTTTCCCGGACACCAGAGATGGTCTCCTCCTTCACACAATGTGTTTCCCTTCCTCCACCATTGATGCTGATCTCAGTCCAATCGGTTCTATCCCCTGAAGATCTGCCTTCACTCCATCTTACAGTCACCTTAACATTGACAGAGTCCCTCTTGTCCTCACCTGCAGCCCCATGAGCCTCCACGTCCAAGGCATCATCCTCCACAACTCTCATCTCCAACGACCTTTATCCCACCACCCCACCGCCAGCCTTCTGCTTTCCACAGAGATTTCCCTGTCCATTCACCCCTCCCCACTAGTCACTTTCTTGGAACATGTCCAATGTAGAATGGGAGACAGCTTTATTGAGCACATTCGTTCCCTCCGCAACGAACTGTATTTCCTGATGACCAACCATTTAAAATCCACTCTTCATCCCAATTCTGACATGCTGGTTCATTGTTCCAACAAGGCGAGGCCACTCTCTGGTTGGAGGATCAGCACCTTATGTTGCATCTGAGTCACCTCCAACTTGACGTCGTGAGCATCCATGTCTTTAACTTCCAGCTCAACCTCTGTTCCCTCTCCCATTCTCTCGCCTCCTATTTCTCGCTGGTGCCTCCTCTCCTGCCCTTTCTTCCATGCTGTCAGGTTCCTACTTTCCAGCCTTTTCCAAGCAATTGCGAAATGAGTAAACTTGTCGGTGCGGAATTTTTATCAGCTTTAGCTGAGATTGAATAAGAATAATCAACATGCGATTCTACTGGAGTGAATGCAGAAGAGAGTCAACACGCAATTCGATCGGATGGACATTGATTAGAAATCAGGAAGTGAGGTGAAGCAGACTAGGCGTCGGAGGAATGAGCTGTGGTGTTAAACATTCCTCCAGAACATTGTTGTCTAATGTGATGGACAAGTGCAAGCTTTACTGTAAGTTCACGTTGACTTTCTTTCATTTAATTCCAATGCAAAGGACTAAAGTAACAAACGAGTAAAATTTTTCCCTTTCTCATGTCTGAAAGGGCTCTGGCAGTGACAATGGCGGGAATGTGGTGGAAAACTAAACATAAAAGGTGGGATGAGCTTAAGGATTGGTTGGAGTGGAGGTGGCGGGGTGCGGGTGTCGGAGAGTCTGTTCCTGTGTTGTGTTTCTCTCGGGCTCAAAACCGGATTTACTCTTCCGCTGCCACCTTCTCCGATGTCCGCCAGCTCTGTAGAGTCAAGATCAAAAACATTGCGGCCACCTCCGAGAAGAGCTGAGATATGTTGTTTGTTAACTAGTTGAATAATTGTCGTGAGCGGATACTTCACTGCACTGACGAACAGCTCTCTGAACTTGGACTGAGTTACCCCATAAATAAACGTGTTTATGCAGCAATCTAATATCATCAGCAAGTCTCTGGTGTGTTGGAAAATGTATTCAGAATCGCTGTAATTGTTTGGATCCAGTCCGGCAATGGTGTAATAAAGGAATCCGGTAACATTCACCGACCACAGGATGATGAAGCTTCCGGAGATGGTGAGGAGTAAGATCACAGACCTCCTCCTGCTCTCCATTTCCGGGTCACTGCGGTTCTCCGCCTTGCTCTGTCCCCTCAGCCCTTTACGGACCCAACTGGTCACCAAAATGTGTCTGACCGTCAGAGTGTTGAGCAGCAGTATTAACACGAATGGGAGTGATGCCATTAGGACGGGAGAAAGCCGGTCATATCCCACCCACCCGGGATCTGTTCAGCAGCCCTGTATTTCAATACAGTCTCAGGGTATATTGTCAACCGCTTTCACAGGACGATGTTTAAAGAATTCCAAAGGAAAAAGCCTGTTGTCAGATCCACGGCCACAGTTTTCCTGGTGTAATATTTTATTTTCCACTTCTGGGAACTAATTGCGACAAACCGGTCAAAGGTAAAGCTGACGGTGAACCAGACAGAACGGGCTGTGGCTACCTCCCCCAGGGCAGAGATCACACTGCACACGGGGGTGATGTCCAGGAAAGTCCCGGGGAAATATTAATAACTGAGCCGCCTCAATATGACCACAAACACAGTAGTCAGCAGATCGGCCACCAGGTAGTGAGTGGTACGGGTGGATGGGCCGCACTTTCCCCGGGACAGGATCACAATCGCCACCAAATTCACTGGAGAGAGAAAGTGAAGGAGAGTAGTCATTGACATCGACAGTGATCCAGTCTCGTTGGATCAGACTGTCCGGTCCCGCTCTTTCCAGGGACAGTGATCCCGTCTCATAGGTTCAGACTGTCCGGTCCTGCTCTTTCCATGGACAGTGATCCCGTCTCATAGGTTCAGACTGTCCGGTCCCGCTCTTTCCAGGGACAGTGATCCCGTCTCATAGGTTCAGACTGATCCCGTCTCATAGGTTCAGACTGACCGGTCCCGCTCTTTCCAGGGACAGTGATCCCGTCTCATACGTTCAAACTGTCCGGTCCCGCTCTTTCCATGGACAGTGATCCCGTCTCATGGGTTCAGACTGTCCGGTCCCACTCTTTCCATGGACAGTGATCCCGTCTCATAGGTTCAGACTGTCCAGTCCCGCTCTTTCCATGGACAGTGATCCCGTCTCATAGGTTCAGACTGACCCGTCCCGCTCTTTCCATGGACAGTGATCCCGTCTCATAGGTTCAGACTGACCGGTCCCGCTCTTTCCATGGACAGTGATCCCGTCTCATAGGTTCAGACTGTCCGGTCCCGCTCTTTCCAGGGACAGTGATCCCGTCTCATAGGTTCAGACTGTCCGGTCCCGCTCTTTCCAGGGACAGTGATCCCGTCTCATAGGTTCAGACTGTCCGGTCCCGCTCTTTCCAGGGACAGTGATCCCGTCTCATAGGTTCAGACTGTCCGGTCCCGCTCTTTCCAGGGACAGTGATCCCGTCCCATAGGTTCAGACTGTCCGGTCCCGCTCTTTCCATGGACAGTGATCCCGTCTCATAGGTTCAGACTGTCCGGTCCCACTCTTTCCATGGACAGTGATCCCGTCTCATAGGTTCAGACTGTCCGGTCCCGCTCTTTCCATGGACAGTGATCCCGTCTCATAGGTTCAGAATGACCAGTCCCGCTCTTTCCAGGGACAGTGATCCCGTCTCATAAGTTCGGACTGACCGGTCCCGCTCTTTCCATGGACAGTGATCCCGTCTCATAGGTTCAGAATGACCAGTCCCACTCTTTCCATGGACAGTGATCCCGTCTCATAGGTTCGGACTGACCGGTCCCGCTCTTTCCATGGACAGTGATCCCGTCTCATAGGTTCAGACTGACCGGTCCCGCTCTTACCATGGACAGTGATCCCGTCTCATAGGTTCAGACTGACCGGTCCCGCTCTTTCCAGGGACAGTGATCCCGTCTCATAGGTTCAGACTGTCCGGTCCCGCTCTTTCCATGGACAGTGATCCCGTCTCATAAGTTCAGACTGTCCGGTCCCGCTCTTTCCAGGGACAGTGATCCCGTCTCATAGGTTCAGACTGACCGGTCCCGCTCTTTCCATGGACAGTGATCCCGTCTCATAGGTTCAGACTGTCCGGTCCCGCTCTTTCCAGGGACAGTGATCCCGTCTCATAGGTTCAGACTGTCCGGTCCCGCTCTTTCCAGGGACAGTGATCCCGTCTCATAGGTTCAGACTGTCCGGTCCCGCTCTTTCCATGGACAGTGATCCCGTCTCATAGGCTCAGACTGTCCGGTCCCGCTCTTTCCATGGACAGTGATCCCGTCTCATAGGTTCAGACTGACCGGTCCCGCTCTTTCCATGGACAGTGATCCCGTCTCATAGGTTCAGACTGTCCGGTCCCACTCTTTCCAGGGACAGTGATCCCGTCTCATAGGTTCAGACTGACCGGTCCCGCTCTTTCCATGGACAGTGATCCCGTCTCATAGGTTCAGACTGACCAGTCCCGCTCTTTCCATGGACAGTGATCCCGTCTCATAGGTTCAGACTGACCGGTCCCGCTCTTTCCATGGACAGTGATCCCGTCTCATAGGTTCAGACTGTCCGGTCCGACTCTTTCCATGGACAGTGATCCCGTCTCATAGGTTCAGACTGTCCGGTCCCGCTCTTTCCATGGACAGTGATCCCGTCTCATAGGTTCAGACTGACCGGTCCCGCTCTTTCCATGGACAGTGATCCTGTCTCATAGGTTCAGACTGTCCGGTCCGACTCTTTCCATGGACAGTGATCCCGTCTCATAGGTTCAGACAGTCCGGTCCCGCTCTTTCCATGGACAGTGATCCCGTCTCATAGGTTCAGACTGTCCGGTCCCGCTCTTTCCATGGACAGTGATCCCGTCTCATAGGTTCAGACTGTCCGGTCCCACTCTTTCCAGGGACAGTGATCCCGTCTCATAGGTTCAGACTGACCGGTCCCGCTCTTTCCATGGACAGTGATCCCGTCTCATAGGTTCAGACTGACCAGTCCCGCTCTTTCCATGGACAGTGATCCCGTCTCATAGGTTCAGACTGTCCGGTCCCGCTCTTTCCATAGACAGTGATCCCGTCTCATAGGTTCAGACTGACCGGTCCCGCTCTTTCCATGGACAGTGATCCCGTCTCATAGGTTCAGACTGTCCGGTCCGACTCTTTCCATGGACAGTGATCCCGTCTCATAGGCTCAGACTGTCCGGTCCCGCTCTTTCCAGGGACAGTGATCCCGTCTCATAGGTTCAGACTGTCCGGTCCCGCTCTTTCCATGGACAGTGATCCCGTCTCATAGGTTCAGACTGTCCGGTCCCGCTCTTTCCATGGACAGTGATCCCGTCTCATAGGTTCAGACTGTCCGGTCCGACTCTTTCCATGGACAGTGATCCCGTCTCCTAGGCTCAGACTGTCCGGTCCCGCTCTTTCCATGGACAGTGATCCCGTCTCATAGGTTCAGACTGTCCGGTCCCGCTCTTTCCAGGGACAGTGATCCCGTCTCATAGGTTCAGACTGACCGGTCCCGCTCTTTCCAGGGACAGTGATCCCGTCTCATAGGTTCAGACTGTCCGGTCCCGCTCTTTCCAGGGACAGTGATCCCGTCTCATAGGTTCAGACTGTCCGGTCCCGCTCTTTCCAGGGACAGTGATCCCGTCTCATAGGTTCAGACTGTCCGGTCCCACTCTTTCCATGGACAGTGATCCCGTCTCATAGGTTCAGACTGTCCGGTCCCGCTCTTTCCATGGACAGTGATCCCGTCTCATAGGTTCAGACTGTCCGGTCCCGCTCTTTCCATGGACAGTGATCCCGTCTCATAGGTTCAGACTGTCCGGTCCCACTCTTTCCAGGGACAGTGATCCCGTCTCATAGGTTCAGACTGACCGGTCCCGCTCTTTCCATGGACAGTGATCCCGTCTCATAGGTTCAGACTGACCAGTCCCGCTCTTTCCATGGACAGTGATCCCGTCTCATAGGTTCAGACTGTCCGGTCCCGCTCTTTCCAGGGACAGTGATCCCGTCTCATAGGTTCAGACTGTCCGGTCCCACTCTTTCCATGGACAGTGATCCCGTCTCATAGGTTCGGACTGTCCAGTCCCGCTCTTTCCAGGGACAGTGATCCCGTCTCATAGGTTCAGACTGACCGGTCCCGCTCTTTCCAGGGACAATGATCCCGTCTCATAGGTTCAGACTGACCGGTCCCACTCTTTCCATGGACAGTGATCCCGTCTCATAGGTTCAGACTGTCCGGTCCCGCTCTTTCCATGGACAGTGATCCCGTCTCATAGGTTCAGACTGACCGGTCCCACTCTTTCCATGGACAGTGATCCCGTCTCATAGGTTCAGACTGTCCGGTCCCGCTCTTTCCAGGTACAGTGATCCCATCTCAGAGGTTCAGACTGTCCGGTCCCACTCTTTCCATGGACAGTGATCCCATCTCATAGGTTCAGACTGTCCGGTCCCGCTCTTTCCATGGACAGTGATCCCGTCTCATAGGTTCAGACTGTCCGGTCCCGCTCTTTCCATGGACAGTGATCCCGTCTGATAGGTTCAGAATGACCAGTCCCGCTCTTTCCAGGGACAGTGATCCCGTCTCATAGGTTCAGACTGTCCGGTCCCACTCTTTCCATGGACAGTGATCCCGTCTCATAGGTTCAGACTGACCGGTCCCGCTCTTTCCATGGACAGTGATCCCGTCTCATAGGTTCAGACTGTCCGGTCCCGCTCTTTCCAGGGACAGTGATCCTGTCTCATAGGTTCAGACTGTCCGGTCCCGCTCTTTCCATGGACAGTGATCCCGTCTCATAGGTTCAGACTGTCCGGTCCAGCTCTTTCCAGGGACAATGATCCCGTCTCATAGGTTCAGACTGACCAGTCCCACTCTTTCCATGGACAGTGATCCCGTCTCATAGGTTCAGACTGTCCGGTCCCGCTCTTTCCATGGACAGTGATCCCGTCTCATAGGTTCAGACTGTCCGGTCCCACTCTTTCCATGGACAGTGATCCCGTCTCATAGGTTCAGACTGACCGGTCCCGCTCTTTCCAGGGACAGTGATCCCGTCTCATAGGTTCGGACTGTCCGGTCCCGCTCTTTCCAGGGACAGTGATCCCGTCTCATAGGTTCAGACTGACCGGTCCCACTCTTTCCAGGGACAGTGATCCCGTCTCATAGGTTCAGACTGACCGGTCCCACTCTTTCCATGGACAGTGATCCCGTCTCATAGGTTCAGACTGTCCGGTCCCGCTCTTTCCAGGGACAGTGATCCCGTCTCATAGGTTCAGACTGTCCGGTCCCGCTCTTTCCATGGACAGTGATCCCGTCTCATAGGTTCAGACTGACCGGTCCCACTCTTTCCATGGACAGTGATCCCGTCTCATAGGTTCAGACTGTCCGGTCCCGCTCTTTCCATGGACAGTGATCCCGTCTCATAGGTTCAGACTGTCCGGTCCCGCTCTTTCCATGGACAGTGATCCCGTCTCATAGGTTCAGACTGACCGGTCCCGCTCTTTCCAGGGACAGTGATCCCGTCTCATATGTTCAGACTGTCCGGTCCCGCTCTTTCCATGGACAGTGATCCCGTCTCATAGGTTCAGACTGTCCGGTCCCGCTCTTTCCAGGGACAGTGATCCCGTCTCATAGGTTCAGACTGTCCGGTCCCGCTCTTTCCAGGGACAGTGATCCCGTCTCATAGGTTCAGACTGTCCGGTCCCGCTCTTTCCATGGACAGTGATCCCGTCTCATAGGTTCAGACTGTCCGGTCCCGCTCTTTCCATGGACAGTGATCCCGTCTCATAGGTTCGGAGTGACCGGTCCCGCTCTTTCCATGGACAGTGATCCCGTCTCATAGGTTCAGACTGACCGGTCCCGCTCTTTCCATGGACAGTGATCCCGTCTCATAGGTTCAGACTGTCCGGTCCCGCCCTTTCAAGGGACAGTGATCCCGTCTCATAGGTTCAGACTGACCGGTCCCGCTCTTTCCATGGACAGTGATCCCGTCTCATAGGTTCAGACTGTCCGGTCCCGCTCTTTCCAGGGACAGTGATCCCGTCTCATAGGTTCAGACTGACCGGTCCCACTCTTTCCATGGACAGTGATCCCGTCTCATAGGTTCAGACTGTCCGGTCCCGCCCTTTCCAGGGACAGTGATCCCGTCTCATAGGTTCAGACTGACCGGTCCCGCTCTTTCCATGGACAGTGATCCCGTCTCATAGGTTCAGACTGTCCGGTCCCGCTCTTTCCAGGGACAGTGATCCCGTCTCATAGGTTCAGACTGACCGGTCCCACTCTTTCCATGGACAGTGATCCCGTCTCATAGGTTCAGACTGACCGGTCCCACTCTTTCCATGGACAGTGATCCCGTCTCATAGGTTCAGACTGTCCGGTCCCACTCTTTCCATGGACAGTGATCCCGTCTCATAGGTTCAGACTGTCCGGTCCCACTCTTTCCACGGACAGTGATCCCGTCTCATAGGTTCAGACTGTCCGGTCCCACTCTTTCCACGGACAGTGATCCCGTCTCATAGGTTCAGACTGTCCGGTCCCGCTCTTTCCATGGACAGTGATCCCGTCTCATAGGTTCAGACTAACCGGTCCCACTCTTTCCAGGGACAGTGATCCCGTCTCATAGCTTCAGACTAACCGGTCCCACTCTTTCCAGGGACAGTGATCCCGTCTCATAGGTTCAGACTGACCGGTCCCGCTCTTTCCAGGGACAGTGATCCCGTCTCATAGGTTCAGACTGTCCGGTCCGACTCTTTCCATGGACAGTGATCCAGTCTCCTAGGCTCAGACTGTCCGGTCCCGCTCTTTCCAGGGACAGTGATCCCGTCTCATAGGTTCACACTGTCCGGTCCCGCTCTTTCCAAGGACAGTGATCCCGTCTCATAGGTTCAGACTGTCCGGTCCCGCTCTTTCCAGGGACAGTGATCCCGTCTCATAGGTTCAGACTGTCCGGTCCCGCTCTTTCCATGGACAGTGATCCCGTCTCATAGGTTCAGACTGTCCGGTCCCGCTCTTTCCATGGACAGTGATCCCGTCTCATAGGTTCAGACTGACCGGTCCCGCTCTTTCCAGGGACAGTGATCCCGTCTCATATGTTCAGACTGTCCGGTCCCGCTCTTTCCATGGACAGTGATCCCGTCTCATAGGTTCAGACTGTCCGGTCCCGCTCTTTCCAGGGACAGTGATCCCGTCTCATAGGTTCAGACTGTCCGGTCCCGCTCTTTCCAAGGACAGTGATCCCGTCTCATAGGTTCAGACTGTCCGGTCCCGCTCTTTCCAGGGACAGTGATCCCGTCTCATAGGTTCAGACTGTCCGGTCCCGCTCTTTCCATGGACAGTGATCCCGTCTCATAGGTTCAGACTGTCCGGTCCCGCTCTTTCCATGGACAGTGATCCCGTCTCATAGGTTCAGACTGACCGGTCCCGCTCTTTCCAGGGACAGTGATCCCGTCTCATATGTTCAGACTGTCCGGTCCCGCTCTTTCCATGGACAGTGATCCCGTCTCATAGGTTCAGACTGTCCGGTCCCGCTCTTTCCAGGGACAGTGATCCCGTCTCATAGGTTCAGACTGTCCGGTCCCGCTCTTTCCAGGGACAGTGATCCCGTCTCATAGGTTCAGACTGTCCGGTCCCGCTCTTTCCATGGACAGTGATCCCGTCTCATAGGTTCAGACTGTCCGGTCCCGCTCTTTCCATGGACAGTGATCCCGTCTCATAGGTTCGGAGTGACCGGTCCCGCTCTTTCCATGGACAGTGATCCCGTCTCATAGGTTCAGACTGACCGGTCCCGCTCTTTCCATGGACAGTGATCCCGTCTCATAGGTTCAGACTGTCCGGTCCCGCCCTTTCAAGGGACAGTGATCCCGTCTCATAGGTTCAGACTGACCGGTCCCGCTCTTTCCATGGACAGTGATCCCGTCTCATAGGTTCAGACTGTCCGGTCCCGCTCTTTCCAGGGACAGTGATCCCGTCTCATAGGTTCAGACTGACCGGTCCCACTCTTTCCATGGACAGTGATCCCGTCTCATAGGTTCAGACTGTCCGGTCCCGCCCTTTCCAGGGACAGTGATCCCGTCTCATAGGTTCAGACTGACCGGTCCCGCTCTTTCCATGGACAGTGATCCCGTCTCATAGGTTCAGACTGTCCGGTCCCGCTCTTTCCAGGGACAGTGATCCCGTCTCATAGGTTCAGACTGACCGGTCCCACTCTTTCCATGGACAGTGATCCCGTCTCATAGGTTCAGACTGACCGGTCCCACTCTTTCCATGGACAGTGATCCCGTCTCATAGGTTCAGACTGTCCGGTCCCACTCTTTCCATGGACAGTGATCCCGTCTCATAGGTTCAGACTGTCCGGTCCCACTCTTTCCACGGACAGTGATCCCGTCTCATAGGTTCAGACTGTCCGGTCCCACTCTTTCCACGGACAGTGATCCCGTCTCATAGGTTCAGACTGTCCGGTCCCGCTCTTTCCATGGACAGTGATCCCGTCTCATAGGTTCAGACTAACCGGTCCCACTCTTTCCAGGGACAGTGATCCCGTCTCATAGCTTCAGACTAACCGGTCCCACTCTTTCCAGGGACAGTGATCCCGTCTCATAGGTTCAGACTGACCGGTCCCGCTCTTTCCAGGGACAGTGATCCCGTCTCATAGGTTCAGACTGTCCGGTCCGACTCTTTCCATGGACAGTGATCCAGTCTCCTAGGCTCAGACTGTCCGGTCCCGCTCTTTCCAGGGACAGTGATCCCGTCTCATAGGTTCACACTGTCCGGTCCCGCTCTTTCCAAGGACAGTGATCCCGTCTCATAGGTTCAGACTGTCCGGTCCCGCTCTTTCCAGGGACAGTGATCCCGTCTCATAGGTTCAGACTGTCCGGTCCCGCTCTTTCCAGGGACAGTGATCCCGTCTCATAGGTTCAGACTGTCCGGTCCCGCTCTTTCCATGGACAGTGATCCCGTCTCATAGGTTCAGACTGTCCGGTCCCGCTCTTTCCATGGACAGTGATCCCGTCTCATAGGTTCAGACTGTCCGGTCCCGCTCTTTCCATGGACAGTGATCCCGTCTCATAGGTTCAGACTGTCCGGTCCCACTCTTTCCAGGGACAGTGATCCTGTCTCATAGGTTCAGACTGACCGGTCCCGCTCTTTCCATGGACAGTGATCCCGTCTCATAGGTTCAGACTGACCGGTCCCGCTCTTTCCATGGACAGTGATCCCGTCTCATAGGTTCAGACTGTCCGGTCCCGCTCTTTCCAGGGACAGTGATCCCGTCTCATAGGTTCAGACTGTCCGGTCCCGCTCTTTCCAGGGACAGTGATCCCGTCTCATAGGTTCAGACTGTCCGGTCCCGCTCTTTCCAGGGACAGTGATCCCGTCCCATAGGTTCAGACTGTCCGGTCCCGCTCTTTCCAGGGACAGTGATCCCGTCTCATAGGTTCAGACTGACCGGTCCCGCTCTTTCCAGGGACAGTGATCCCGTCTCATAGGTTCAGACTGACCGGTCCCGCTCTTTCCAGGGACAGTGATCCCGTCTCATAGGTTCAGACTGACCGGTCCCACTCTTTCCATGGACAGTGATCCCGTCTCATAGGTTCAGACTGTCCGGTCCCGCTCTTTCCATGGACAGTGATCCCATCTCATAGGTTCAGACTGACCGGTCCCACTCTTTCCATGGACAGTGATCCCGTCTCATAGGTTCAGACTGACCGGTCCCACTCTTTCCAGGGACAGTGATCCCGTCTCATAGGTTCAGACTGTCCGGTCCCGCTCTTTCCATGGACAGTGATCCCGTCTCATAGGTTCAGACTGTCCGGTCCCGCTCTTTCCAGGGACAGTGATCCCGTCTCATAGGTTCAGACTGACCAGTCCCGCTCTTTCCATGGACAGTGATCCCGTCTCATAGGTTCAGACTGTCCGGTCCCGCTCTTTCCAGGGACAGTGATCCCGTCTCATTGGTTCAGACTGACCGGTCCCGCTCTTTCCAGGGACAGTGATCCCGTCTCATAGGTTCAGACTGACCGGTCCCGCTCTTTCCATGGACAGTGATCCCGTCTCATAGGTTCAGACTGTCCGGTCCCACTCTTTCCACGGACAGTGATCCCGTCTCATAGGTTCAGACTGTCCGGTCCCACTCTTTCCACGGACAGTGATCCCGTCTCATAGGTTCAGACTGTCCGGTCCCGCTCTTTCCAGGGACAGTGATCCCGTCTCATAGCTTCAGACTAACCGGTCCCACTCTTTCCAGGGACAGTGATCCCGTCTCATAGGTTCAGACTGACCGGTCCCGCTCTTTCCAGGGACAGTGATCCCGTCTCATAGGTTCAGACTGTCCGGTCCGACTCTTTCCATGGACAGTGATCCAGTCTCCTAGGCTCAGACTGTCCGGTCCCGCTCTTTCCAGGGACAGTGATCCCGTCTCATAGGTTCAGACTGTCCGGTCCCGCTCTTTCCAGGGACAGTGATCCCGTCTCATAGGTTCAGACTGTCCGGTCCCGCTCTTTCCAGGGACAGTGATCCCGTCTCATAGGTTCAGACTGTCCGGTCCCGCTCTTTCCATGGACAGTGATCCCGTCTCATAGGTTCAGACTGTCCGGTCCCGCTCTTTCCATGGACAGTGATCCCGTCTCATAGGTTCAGACTGTCCGGTCCCGCTCTTTCCATGGACAGTGATCCCGTCTCATAGGTTCAGACTGTCCGGTCCCACTCTTTCCAGGGACAGTGATCCCGTCTCATAGGTTCAGACTGACCGGTCCCGCTCTTTCCATGGACAGTGATCCCGTCTCATAGGTTCAGACTGACCAGTCCCGCTCTTTCCATGGACAGTGATCCCGTCTCATAGGTTCAGACTGTCCGGTCCCGCTCTTTCCAGGGACAGTGATCCCGTCTCATAGGTTCAGACTGTCCGGTCCCGCTCTTTCCAGGGACAGTGATCCCGTCTCATAGGTTCAGACTGTCCGGTCCCGCTCTTTCCAGGGACAGTGATCCCGTCCCATAGGTTCAGACTGACCGGTCCCGCTCTTTCCAGGGACAGTGATCCCGTCTCATAGGTTCAGACTGACCGGTCCCGCTCTTTCCAGGGACAGTGATCCCGTCTCATAGGTTCAGACTGACCGGTCCCGCTCTTTCCAGGGACAGTGATCCCGTCTCATAGGTTCAGACTGACCGGTCCCGCTCTTTCCATGGACAGTGATCCCGTCTCATAGGTTCAGACTGTCCGGTCCCGCTCTTTCCATGGACAGTGATCCCATCTCATAGGTTCAGACTGACCGGTCCCACTCTTTCCATGGACAGTGATCCCGTCTCATAGGTTCAGACTGTCCGGTCCCGCTCTTTCCAGGTACAGTGATCCCATCTCAGAGGTTCAGACTGTCGGGTCCCACTCTTTCCATGGACAGTGATCCCATCTCATAGGTTCAGACTGTCCGGTCCCGCTCTTCCCATGGACAGTGATCCCGTCTCATAGGTTCAGACTGTCCGGTCCCGCTCTTTCCAGGGACAGTGATCCCGTCTCATAGGTTCAGAATGACCAGTCCCGCTCTTTCCATGGACAGTGATCCCGTCTCATAGGTTCAGACTGTCCGGTCCCGCTCTTTCCATGGACAGTGATCCCGTCTCATAGGTTCAGAATGACCAGTCCCGCTCTTTCCATGGACAGTGATCCCGTCTCATAGGTTCAGACTGACCGGTCCCACTCTTTCCATGGACAGTGATCCCGTCTCATAGGTTCAGACTGTCCGGTCCCGCTCTTTCCATGGACAGTGATCCCATCTCATAGGTTCAGACTGTCCGGTCCCGCTCTTTCCATGGACAGTGATCCTGTCTCATAGGTTCAGACTGTCCGGTCTCGCTCTTTCCAGGGACAGTGATCCCGTCTCATAGGTTCAGACTGTCCTGTCCCACTCTTTCCAGGGACAGTGATCCCGTCTCATAGGTTCGGACGGCCCGGTCCCACTCTTTCCATGGACAGTGATCCCGTCTCATAGGTTTGGACTGCCCGGTCCCACTCTTTCCATGGACAGTGATCCCGTCTCATAGGTTCGGACTGACCGGTCCCACTCTTTCCAGGGACAGTGATCCCGTCTCATAGGTTCAGACTGTCCGGTCCCGCTCTTTCCATGGACAGTGATCCCGTCTCATAGGTTCAGACTGTCCGGTCCAGCTCTTTCCAGGGACAATGATCCCGTCTCATAGGTTCAGACTGACCAGTCCCACTCTTTCCATGGACAGTGATCCCGTCTCATAGGTTCAGACTGTCCGGTCCCACTCTTTCCATGGACAGTGATCCCGTCTCATAGGTTCAGACTGTCCGGTCCCGCTCTTTCCATGGACAGTGATCCCGTCTCATAGGTTCAGACTGTCCGGTCCCACTCTTTCCATGGACAGTGATCCCGTCTCATAGGTTCAGACTGACCGGTCCCGCTCTTTCCAGGGACAGTGATCCCGTCTCATAGGTTCGGACTGTCCGGTCCCGCTCTTTCCAGGGACAGTGATCCCGTCTCATAGGTTCAGACTGACCGGTCCCACTCTTTCCAGGGACAGTGATCCCGTCTCATAGGTTCAGACTGACCGGTCCCACTCTTTCCATGGACAGTGATCCCGTCTCATGGGTTCAGACTGTCCGGTCCCGCTCTTTCCAGGGACAGTGATCCCGTCTCATAGGTTCAGACTGTCCGGTCCCGCTCTTTCCATGGACAGTGATCCCGTCTCATAGGTTCAGACTGACCGGTCCCAC
The DNA here is from genome assembly GCF_030144855.1 of Hypanus sabinus. Classification (NCBI taxonomy): domain Eukaryota; kingdom Metazoa; phylum Chordata; class Chondrichthyes; order Myliobatiformes; family Dasyatidae; genus Hypanus; species Hypanus sabinus. The sequence goes on along the minus strand of NC_082715.1, from coordinate 160,999,880 downwards.
TCTTTCCATGGACAGTGATCCCGTCTCATAGGTTCAGACTGTCCGGTCCCGCTCTTTCCATGGACAGTGATCCCGTCTCATAGGTTCAGACTGTCCGGTCCAGCTCTTTCCATGGACAGTGATCCCGTCTCATAGGTTCAGACTGTCCGGTCCCGCTCTTTCCAGGGACAGTGATCCCATCTCATTGGTTCAGACTGACCGGTCCCGCTCTTTGCAGGGACAGTGATCCCGTCTCATAGGTTCAGACTGACCAGTCCCGCTCTTTCCATGGACAGTGATCCCGTCTCATAGGTTCAGACTGTCCAGTCCCGCTCTTTCCATGGACAGTGATCCCGTCTCATAGGTTCAGACTGTCCGGTCCCACTCTTTCCATGGACAGTGATCCCGTCTCATAGGTTCAGACTGTCCGGTCCCACTCTTTCCACGGACAGTGATCCCGTCTCATAGGTTCAGACTGTCCGGTCCCACTCTTTCCACGGACAGTGATCCCGTCTCATAGGTTCAGACTGTCCGGTCACGCTCTTTCCATGGACAGTGATCCCGTCTCATAGGTTCAGACTAACCGGTCCCACTCTTTCCAGGGACAGTGATCCCGTCTCATAGGTTCAGACTAACCGGTCCCACTCTTTCCAGGGACAGTGATCCCGTCTCATAGGTTCAGACTGACCGGTCCCGCTCTTTCCAGGGACAGTGATCCCGTCTCATAGGTTCAGACTGTCCGGTCCGACTCTTTCCATGGACAGTGATCCAGTCTCCTAGGCTCAGACTGTCCGGTCCCGCTCTTTCCAGGGACAGTGATCCCGTCTCATAGGTTCACACTGTCCGGTCCCGCTCTTTCCAGGGACAGTGATCCCGTCTCATAGGTTCAGACTGTCCGGTCCCGCTCTTTCCAGGGACAGTGATCCCGTCTCATAGGTTCAGACTGTCCGGTCCCGCTCTTTCCAGGGACAGTGATCCCGTCTCATAGGTTCAGACTGTCCGGTCCCGCTCTTTCCATGGACAGTGATCCCGTCTCATAGGTTCAGACTGTCCGGTCCCGCTCTTTCCATGGACAGTGATCCCGTCTCATAGGTTCAGACTGTCCGGTCCCGCTCTTTCCATGGACAGTGATCCCGTCTCATAGGTTCAGACTGTCCGGTCCCACTCTTTCCAGGGACAGTGATCCCGTCTCATAGGTTCAGACTGACCGGTCCCGCTCTTTCCATGGACAGTGATCCCGTCTCATAGGTTCAGACTGACCAGTCCCGCTCTTTCCATGGACAGTGATCCGGTCTCATAGGTTCAGACTGTCCGGTCCCGCTCTTTCCAGGGACAGTGATCCCGTCTCATAGGTTCAGACTGTCCGGTCCCGCTCTTTCCAGGGACAGTGATCCCGTCTCATAGGTTCAGACTGTCCGGTCCCGCTCTTTCCAGGGACAGTGATCCCGTCCCATAGGTTCAGACTGACCGGTCCCGCTCTTTCCAGGGACAGTGATCCCGTCTGATAGGTTCAGACTGACCGGTCCCGCTCTTTCCAGGGACAGTGATCCCGTCTCATAGGTTCAGACTGACCGGTCCCGCTCTTTCCAGGGACAGTGATCCCGTCTCATAGGTTCAGACTGACCGGTCCCACTCTTTCCATGGACAGTGATCCCGTCTCATAGGTTCAGACTGTCCGGTCCCGCTCTTTCCATGGACAGTGATCCCATCTCATAGGTTCAGACTGACCGGTCCCACTCTTTCCATGGACAGTGATCCCGTCTCATAGGTTCAGACTGTCCGGTCCCGCTCTTTCCAGGTACAGTGATCCCATCTCAGAGGTTCAGACTGTCGGGTCCCACTCTTTCCATGGACAGTGATCCTATCTCATAGGTTCAGACTGTCCGGTCCCGCTCTTTCCATGGACAGTGATCCCGTCTCATAGGTTCAGACTGTCCGGTCCAGCTCTTTCCAGGGACAGTGATCCCGTCTCATAGGTTCAGAATGACCAGTCCCGCTCTTTCCATGGACAGTGATCCCGTCTCATAGGTTCAGACTGTCCGGTCCCGCTCTTTCCATGGACAGTGATCCCGTCTCATAGGTTCAGAATGACCAGTCCCGCTCTTTCCAGGGACAGTGATCCCGTCTCATAGGTTCGGACTGTCCAGTCCCGCTCTTTCCAGGGACAGTGATCCCGTCTCATAGGTTCAGACTGACCGGTCCCGCTCTTTCCAGGGACAATGATCCCGTCTCATAGGTTCAGACTGACCGGTCCCACTCTTTCCATGGACAGTGATCCCGTCTCATAGGTTCAGACTGTCCGGTCCCGCTCTTTCCATGGACAGTGATCCCGTCTCATAGGTTCAGACTGACCGGTCCCACTCTTTCCATGGACAGTGATCCCGTCTCATAGGTTCAGACTGTCCGGTCCCGCTCTTTCCATGGACAGTGATCCCGTCTCATAGGTTCAGACTGTCCGGTCCCGCTCTTTCCATGGACAGTGATCCCGTCTCATAGGTTCAGAATGACCAGTCCCGCTCTTTCCAGGGACAGTGATCCCGTCTCATAGGTTCGGACTGTCCGGTCCCGCTCTTTCCAGGGACAGTGATCCCGTCTCACAGGTTCAGACTGTCCGGTCCCACTCTTTCCATGGACAGTGATCCCGTCTCATAGGTTCAGACTGACCGGTCCCGCTCTTTCCATGGACAGTGATCCCGTCTCATAGGTTCAGACTGTCCGGTCCCGCTCTTTCCAGGGACAGTGATCCCGTCTCATAGGTTCAGACTGTCCGGTCCCGCTCTTTCCATGGACAGTGATCCCGTCTCATAGGTTCAGACTGTCCGGTCCAGCTCTTTCCAGGGACAATGATCCCGTCTCATAGGTTCAGACTGACCAGTCCCACTCTTTCCATGGACAGTGATCCCGTCTCATAGGTTCAGACTGTCCGGTCCCGCTCTTTCCATGGACAGTGATCCCGTCTCATAGGTTCAGACTGTCCGGTCCCACTCTTTCCATGGACAGTGATCCCGTCTCATAGGTTCAGACTGACCGGTCCCGCTCTTTCCAGGGACAGTGATCCCGTCTCATAGGTTCGGACTGTCCGATCCCGCTCTTTCCAGGGACAGTGATCCCGTCTCATAGGTTCAGACTGACCGGTCCCACTCTTTCCAGGGACAGTGATCCCGTCTCATAGGTTCAGACTGACCGGTCCCACTCTTTCCATGGACAGTGATCCCGTCTCATAGGTTCAGACTGTCCGGTCCCGCTCTTTCCAGGGACAGTGATCCCGTCTCATAGGTTCAGACTGTCCGGTCCCGCTCTTTCCATGGACAGTGATCCCGTCTCATAGGTTCAGACTGACCGGTCCCACTCTTTCCATGGACAGTGATCCCGTCTCATAGGTTCAGACTGTCCGGTCCCGCTCTTTCCATGGACAGTGATCCCGTCTCATAGGTTCAGACTGTCCGGTCCCGCTCTTTCCATGGACAGTGATCCCGTCTCATAGGTTCAGACTGACCGGTCCCGCTCTTTCCAGGGACAGTGATCCCGTCTCATAGGTTCAGACTGTCCGGTCCCGCTCTTTCCATGGACAGTGATCCCGTCTCATAGGTTCAGACTGTCCGGTCCCGCTCTTTCCAGGGACAGTGATCCCGTCTCATAGGTTCAGACTGTCCGGTCCCGCTCTTTCCAGGGACAGTGATCCCGTCTCATAGGTTCAGACTGTCCGGTCCCGCTCTTTCCATGGACAGTGATCCCGTCTCATAGGTTCAGACTGTCCGGTCCCGCTCTTTCCATGGACAGTGATCCCGTCTCATAGGTTCGGAGTGACCGGTCCCGCTCTTTCCATGGACAGTGATCCCGTCTCATAGGTTCAGACTGACCGGTCCCGCTCTTTCCATGGACAGTGATCCCGTCTCATAGGTTCAGACTGTCCGGTCCCGCCCTTTCCAGGGACAGTGATCTCGTCTCATAGGTTCAGACTGACCGGTCCCGCTCTTTCCATGGACAGTGATCCCGTCTCATAGCTTCAGACTGTCCGGTCCCACTCTTTCCAGGGACAGTGATCCCGTCTCATAGGTTCGGACTGCCCGGTCCCACTCTTTCCATGGACAGTGATCCCGTCTCATAGGTTCGGACTGCCCGGTCCCACTCTTTCCATGGACAGTGATCCCGTCTCATAGGTTCAGACTGACCGGTCCCACTCTTTCCAGGGACAGTGATCCCGTCTCATAGGTTCAGACTGTCCGGTCCCGCTCTTTCCATGGACAGTGATCCCGTCTCATAGGTTCAGACTGTCCGGTCCCGCTCTTTCCAGGGACAGTGATCCCGTCTCATAGGTTCAGACTGTCCGGTCCAGCTCTTTCCAGGGACAGTGATCCCGTCTCATAGGTTCAGACTGACCAGTCCCGCTCTTTCCATGGACAGTGATCCCGTCTCATAGGTTCAGACTGTCCGGTCCCGCTCTTTCCAGGGACAGTGATCCCGTCTCATTGGTTCAGACTGACCGGTCCCGCTCTTTCCAGGGACAGTGATCCCGTCTCATAGGTTCAGACTGACCAGTCCCGCTCTTTCCATGGTCAGTGATCCCGTCTCATAGGTTCAGACTGTCCAGTCCCGCTCTTTCCATGGACAGTGATCCCGTCTCATAGGTTCAGACTGTCCAGTCCCACTCTTTCCATGGACAGTGATCCCGTCTCATAGGTTCAGACTGTCCGGTCCCACTCTTTCCACGGACAGTGATCCCGTCTCATAGGTTCAGACTGTCCGGTCCCACTCTTTCCACGGACAGTGATCCCGTCTCAGAGGTTCAGACTGTCGGGTCCCACTCTGTCCATGGACAGTGATCCCATCTCATAGGTTCAGACTGTCCGGTCCCGCTCTTTCCATGGACAGTGATCCCGTCTCATAGGTTCAGACTGTCCGGTCCCGCTCTTTCCAGGGACAGTGATCCCGTCTCATAGGTTCAGAATGACCAGTCCCGCTCTTTCCATGGACAGTGATCCCGTCTCATAGGTTCAGACTGTCCGGTCCCGCTCTTTCCATGGACAGTGATCCCGTCTCATAGGTTCAGAATGACCAGTCCCGCTCTTTCCATGGACAGTGATCCCGTCTCATAGGTTCAGACTGTCCGGTCCCGCTCTTTCCATGGACAGTGATCCCGTCTCATAGGTTCAGACTGTCCGGTCCCACTCTTTCCATGGACAGTGATCCCGTCTCATAGGTTCAGACTGACCGGTCCCGCTCTTTCCAGGGACAGTGATCCCGACTCATAGGTTCAGACTGACCGGTCCCACTCTTTCCATGGACAGTGATCCCGTCTCATAGGTTCAGACTGACCGGTCCCACTCTTTCCATGGACAGTGATCCCGTCTCATAGGTTCAGACTGTCCGGTCCCGCTCTTTCCATGGACAGTGATCCCGTCTCATAGGTTCAGACTGTCCGGTCCCGCTCTTTCCATGGACAGTGATCCTGTCTCATAGGTTCAGACTGTCCGGTCTCGCTCTTTCCAGGGACAGTGATCCCGTCTCATAGGTTCAGACTGTCCGGTCCCACTCTTTCCAGGGACAGTGATCCCGTCTCATAGGTTCGGACTGCCCGGTCCCACTCTTTCCATGGACAGTGATCCCGTCTCATAGGTTCGGACTGCCCGGTCCCACTCTTTCCATGGACAGTGATCCCGTCTCATAGGTTCAGACTGACCGGTCCCACTCTTTCCAGGGACAGTGATCCCGTCTCATAGGTTCAGACTGTCCGGTCCCGCTCTTTCCATGGACAGTGTTCCCGTCTCATAGGTTCAGACTGTCCGGTCCCGCTCTTTCCAGGGACAGTGATCCCGTCTCATAGGTTCAGACTGTCCGGTCCAGCTCTTTCCAGGGACAGTGATCCCGTCTCATAGGTTCAGACTGACCAGTCCCGCTCTTTCCATGGACAGTGATCCCGTCTCATAGGTTCAGACTGTCCGGTCCCGCTCTTTCCAGGGACAGTGATCCCGTCTCATTGGTTCAGACTGACCGGTCCCGCTCTTTCCAGGGACAGTGATCCCGTCTCATAGGTTCAGACTGACCAGGCCCGCTCTTTCCATGGACAGTGATCCCGTCTCATAGGTTCAGACTGTCCAGTCCCGCTCTTTCCATGGACAGTGATCCCGTCTCATAGGTTCAGACTGTCCGGTCCCACTCTTTCCATGGACAGTGATCCCGTCTCATAGGTTCAGACTGTCCGGTCCCACTCTTTCCACGGACAGTGATCCCGTCTCATAGGTTCAGACTGTCCGGTCCCACTCTTTCCACGGACAGTGATCCCGTCTCATAGGTTCAGACTGTCCGGTCCCGCTCTTTCCATGGACAGTGATCCCGTCTCATAGGTTCAGACTGTCCGGTCCCACTCTTTCCACGGACAGTGATCCCGTCTCATAGGTTCAGACTGTCCGGTCCCGCTCTTTCCATGGACAGTGATCCCGTCTCATAGGTTCAGACTAACCGGTCCCACTCTTTCCAGGGACAGTGATCCCGTCTCATAGGTTCAGACTAACCGGTCCCACTCTTTCCAGGGACAGTGATCCCGTCTCATAGGTTCAGACTGACCGGTCCTGCTCTTTCCAGGGACAGTGATCCCGTCTCATAGGTTCAGACTGTCCGGTCCGACTCTTTCCATGGACAGTGATCCAGTCTCCTAGGCTCAGACTGTCCGGTCCCGCTCTTTCCAGGGACAGTGATCCCGTCTCATAGGTTCACACTGTCCGGTCCCGCTCTTTCCAGGGACACTGATCCCGTCTCATAGGTTCAGACTGTCCGGTCCCGCTCTTTCCAGGGACAGTGATCCCGTCTCATAGGTTCAGACTGTCCGGTCCCGCTCTTTCCAGGGACAGTGATCCCGTCTCATAGGTTCAGACTGTCCGGTCCCGCTCTTTCCATGGACAGTGATCCCGTCTCATAGGTTCAGACTGTCCGGTCCCGCTCTTTCCATGGACAGTGATCCCGTCTCATAGGTTCAGACTGTCCGGTCCCGCTCTTTCCATGGACAGTGATCCCGTCTCATAGGTTCAGACTGTCCGGTCCCACTCTTTCCAGGGACAGTGATCCCGTCTCATAGGTTCAGACTGACCGGTCCCGCTCTTTCCATGGACAGTGATCCCGTCTCATAGGTTCAGACTGACCAGTCCCGCTCTTTCCATGGACAGTGATCCCGTCTCATAGGTTCAGACTGTCCGGTCCCGCTCTTTCCAGGGACAGTGATCCCGTCTCATAGGTTCAGACTGTCCGGTCCCGCTCTTTCCAGGGACAGTGATCCCGTCTCATAGGTTCAGACTGTCCGGTCCCGCTCTTTCCAGGGACAGTGATCCCGTCCCATAGGTTCAGACTGACCGGTCCCGCTCTTTCCAGGGACAGTGATCCCGTCTCATAGGTTCAGACTGACCGGTCCCGCTCTTTCCAGGGACAGTGATCCCGTCTCATAGGTTCAGACTGACCGGTCCCGCTCTTTCCAGGGACAGTGATCCCGTCTCATAGGTTCAGACTGACCGGTCCCACTCTTTCCATGGACAGTGATCCCGTCTCATAGGTTCAGACTGTCCGGTCCCGCTCTTTCCATGGACAGTGATCCCATCTCATAGGTTCAGACTGACCGGTCCCACTCTTTCCATGGACAGTGATCCCGTCTCATAGGTTCAGACTGTCCGGTCCCGCTCTTTCCAGGTACAGTGATCCCATCTCAGAGGTTCAGACTGTCGGGTCCCACTCTTTCCAGGGACAGTGATCCCTTCTCATAGGTTCAGACTGTCCGGTCCCGCTCTTTCCAGGGACAGTGATCCCGTCTCATAGGTTCAGAATGACCAGTCCCGCTCTTTCCATGGACAGTGATCCCGTCTCATAGGTTCAGACTGTCCGGTCCCGCTCTTTCCATGGACAGTGATCCCGTCTCATAGGTTCAGAATGACCAGTCCCGCTCTTTCCAGGGACAGTGATCCCGTCTCATAGGTTCGGACTGTCCAGTCCCGCTCTTTCCAGGGACAGTGATCCCGTCTCATAGGTTCAGACTGACCGGTCCCGCTCTTTCCAGGGACAATGATCCCGTCTCATAGGTTCAGACTGACCGGTCCCACTCTTTCCATGGACAGTGATCCCGTCTCATAGGTTCAGACTGTCCGGTCCCGCTCTTTCCATGGACAGTGATCCCGTCTCATAGGTTCAGACTGACCGGTCCCACTCTTTCCATGGACAGTGATCCCGTCTCATAGGTTCAGACTGTCCGGTCCCGCTCTTTCCAGGTACAGTGATCCCATCTCATAGGTTCAGACTGTCCGGTCCCGCTCTTTCCATGGACAGTGATCCCGTCTCATAGGTTCAGACTGTCCGGTCCCGCTCTTTCCATGGACAGTGATCCCGTCTCATAGGTTCAGAATGACCAGTCCCGCTCTTTCCAGGGACAGTGATCCCGTCTCATAGGTTCGGACTGTCCGGTCCCGCTCTTTCCAGGGACAGTGATCCCGTCTCATAGGTTCAGACTGTCCGGTCCCACTCTTTCCATGGACAGTGATCCCGTCTCATAGGTTCAGACTGACCGGTCCCGCTCTTTCCATGGACAGTGATCCCGTCTCATAGGTTCAGACTGTCCGGTCCCGCTCTTTCCAGGGACAGTGATCCCGTCTCATAGGTTCAGACTGTCCGGTCCCGCTCTTTCCATGGACAGTGATCCCGTCTCATAGGTTCAGACTGTCCGGTCCAGCTCTTTCCAGGGACAATGATCCCGTCTCATAGGTTCAGACTGACCAGTCCCACTCTTTCCATGGACAGTGATCCCGTCTCATAGGTTCAGACTGTCCGGTCCCGCTCTTTCCATGGACAGTGATCCCGTCTCATAGGTTCAGACTGACCGGTCCCACTCTTTCCATGGACAGTGATCCCGTCTCATAGGTTCAGACTGTCCGGTCCCGCTCTTTCCATGGACAGTGATCCCGTCTCATAGGTTCAGACTGTCCGGTCCAGCTCTTTCCATGGACAGTGATCCCGTCTCATAGGTTCAGACTGTCCGGTCCCGCTCTTTCCAGGGACAGTGATCCCGTCTCATTGGTTCAGACTGACCGGTCCCGCTCTTTGCAGGGACAGTGATCCCGTCTCATATGTTCAGACTGACCAGTCCCGCTCTTTCCATGGACAGTGATCCCGTCTCATAGGTTCAGACTGTCCAGTCCCGCTCTTTCCATGGACAGTGATCCCGTCTCATAGGTTCAGACTGTCCGGTCCCACTCTTTCCATGGACAGTGATCCCGTCTCATAGGTTCAGACTGTCCGGTCCCACTCTTTCCACGGACAGTGATCCCGTCTCATAGGTTCAGACTGTCCGGTCCCACTCTTTCCACGGACAGTGATCCCGTCTCATAGGTTCAGACTGTCCGGTCACGCTCTTTCCATGGACAGTGATCCCGTCTCATAGGTTCAGACTAACCGGTCCCACTCTTTCCAGGGACAGTGATCCCGTCTCATAGGTTCAGACTAACCGGTCCCACTCTTTCCAGGGACAGTGATCCCGTCTCATAGGTTCAGACTGACCGGTCCCGCTCTTTCCAGGGACAGTGATCCCGTCTCATAGGTTCAGACTGTCCGGTCCGACTCTTTCCATGGACAGTGATCCAGTCTCCTAGGCTCAGACTGTCCGGTCCCGCTCTTTCCAGGGACAGTGATCCCGTCTCATAGGTTCACACTGTCCGGTCCCGCTCTTTCCAGGGACAGTGATCCCGTCTCATAGGTTCAGACTGTCCGGTCCCGCTCTTTCCAGGGACAGTGATCCCGTCTCATAGGTTCAGACTGTCCGGTCCCGCTCTTTCCAGGGACAGTGATCCCGTCTCATAGGTTCAGACTGTCCGGTCCCGCTCTTTCCATGGACAGTGATCCCGTCTCATAGGTTCAGACTGTCCGGTCCCGCTCTTTCCATGGACAGTGATCCCGTCTCATAGGTTCAGACTGTCCGGTCCCGCTCTTTCCATGGACAGTGATCCCGTCTCATAGGTTCAGACTGTCCGGTCCCACTCTTTCCAGGGACAGTGATCCCGTCTCATAGGTTCAGACTGACCGGTCCCGCTCTTTCCATGGACAGTGATCCCGTCTCATAGGTTCAGACTGACCAGTCCCGCTCTTTCCATGGACAGTGATCCCGTCTCATAGGTTCAGACTGTCCGTTCCCGCTCTTTCCAGGGACAGTGATCCCGTCTCATAGGTTCAGACTGTCCGGTCCCGCTCTTTCCAGGGACAGTGATCCCGTCTCATAGGTTCAGACTGTCCGGTCCCGCTCTTTCCAGGGACAGTGATCCCGTCCCATAGGTTCAGACTGACCGGTCCCGCTCTTTCCAGGGACAGTGATCCCGTCTGATAGGTTCAGACTGACCGGTCCCGCTCTTTCCAGGGACAGTGATCCCGTCTCATAGGTTCAGACTGACCGGTCCCGCTCTTTCCAGGGACAGTGATCCCGTCTCATAGGTTCAGACTGACCGGTCCCACTCTTTCCATGGACAGTGATCCCGTCTCATAGGTTCAGACTGTCCGGTCCCGCTCTTTCCATGGACAGTGATCCCATCTCATAGGTTCAGACTGACCGGTCCCACTCTTTCCATGGACAGTGATCCCGTCTCATAGGTTCAGACTGTCCGGTCCCGCTCTTTCCAGGTACAGTGATCCCATCTCAGAGGTTCAGACTGTCGGGTCCCACTCTTTCCATGGACAGTGATCCTATCTCATAGGTTCAGACTGTCCGGTCCCGCTCTTTCCATGGACAGTGATCCCGTCTCATAGGTTCAGACTGTCCGGTCCAGCTCTTTCCAGGGACAGTGATCCCGTCTCATAGGTTCAGAATGACCAGTCCCGCTCTTTCCATGGACAGTGATCCCGTCTCATAGGTTCAGACTGTCCGGTCCCGCTCTTTCCATGGACAGTGATCCCGTCTCATAGGTTCAGAATGACCAGTCCCGCTCTTTCCAGGGACAGTGATCCCGTCTCATAGGTTCGGACTGTCCAGTCCCGCTCTTTCCAGGGACAGTGATCCCGTCTCATAGGTTCAGACTGACCGGTCCCGCTCTTTCCAGGGACAATGATCCCGTCTCATAGGTTCAGACTGACCGGTCCCACTCTTTCCATGGACAGTGATCCCGTCTCATAGGTTCAGACTGTCCGGTCCCGCTCTTTCCATGGACAGTGATCCCGTCTCATAGGTTCAGACTGACCGGTCCCACTCTTTCCATGGACAGTGATCCCGTCTCATAGGTTCAGACTGTCCGGTCCCGCTCTTTCCATGGACAGTGATCCCGTCTCATAGGTTCAGACTGTCCGGTCCCGCTCTTTCCATGGACAGTGATCCCGTCTCATAGGTTCAGAATGACCAGTCCCGCTCTTTCCAGGGACAGTGATCCCGTCTCATAGGTTCGGACTGTCCGGTCCCGCTCTTTCCAGGGACAGTGATCCCGTCTCATAGGTTCAGACTGTCCGGTCCCACTCTTTCCATGGACAGTGATCCCGTCTCATAGGTTCAGACTGACCGGTCCCGCTCTTTCCATGGACAGTGATCCCGTCTCATAGGTTCAGACTGTCCGGTCCCGCTCTTTCCAGGGACAGTGATCCCGTCTCATAGGTTCAGACTGTCCGGTCCCGCTCTTTCCATGGACAGTGATCCCGTCTCATAGGTTCAGACTGTCCGGTCCAGCTCTTTCCAGGGACAATGATCCCGTCTCATAGGTTCAGACTGACCAGTCCCACTCTTTCCATGGACAGTGATCCCGTCTCATAGGTTCAGACTGTCCGGTCCCGCTCTTTCCATGGACAGTGATCCCGTCTCATAGGTTCAGACTGTCCGGTCCCACTCTTTCCATGGACAGTGATCCCGTCTCATAGGTTCAGACTGACCGGTCCCGCTCTTTCCAGGGACAGTGATCCCGTCTCATAGGTTCGGACTGTCCGGTCCCGCTCTTTCCAGGGACAGTGATCCCGTCTCATAGGTTCAGACTGACCGGTCCCACTCTTTCCAGGGACAGTGATCCCGTCTCATAGGTTCAGACTGACCGGTCCCACTCTTTCCATGGACAGTGATCCCGTCTCATAGGTTCAGACTGTCCGGTCCCGCTCTTTCCAGGGACAGTGATCCCGTCTCATAGGTTCAGACTGTCCGGTCCCGCTCTTTCCATGGACAGTGATCCCGTCTCATAGGTTCAGACTGACCGGTCCCACTCTTTCCATGGACAGTGATCCCGTCTCATAGGTTCAGACTGTCCGGTCCCGCTCTTTCCATGGACAGTGATCCCGTCTCATAGGTTCAGACTGTCCGGTCCCGCTCTTTCCATGGACAGTGATCCCGTCTCATAGGTTCAGACTGACCGGTCCCGCTCTTTCCAGGGACAGTGATCCCGTCTCATAGGTTCAGACTGTCCGGTCCCGCTCTTTCCATGGACAGTGATCCCGTCTCATAGGTTCAGACTGTCCGGTCCCGCTCTTTCCAGGGACAGTGATCCCGTCTCATAGGTTCAGACTGTCCGGTCCCGCTCTTTCCAGGGACAGTGATCCCGTCTCATAGGTTCAGACTGTCCGGTCCCGCTCTTTCCATGGACAGTGATCCCGTCTCATAGGTTCAGACTGTCCGGTCCCGCTCTTTCCATGGACAGTGATCCCGTCTCATAGGTTCGGAGTGACCGGTCCCGCTCTTTCCATGGACAGTGATCCCGTCTCATAGGTTCAGACTGACCGGTCCCGCTCTTTCCATGGACAGTGATCCCGTCTCATAGGTTCAGACTGTCCGGTCCCGCCCTTTCCAGGGACAGTGATCTCGTCTCATAGGTTCAGACTGACCGGTCCCGCTCTTTCCATGGACAGTGATCCCGTCTCATAGGTTCAGACTGTCCGGTCCCGCTCTTTCCAGGGACAGTGATCCCGTCTCATAGGTTCAGACTGACCGGTCCCACTCTTTCCATGGACAGTGATCCCGTCTCATAGGTTCAGACTGTCCGGTCCCGCCCTTTCCAGGGACAGTGATCCCGTCTCATAGGTTCAGACTGACCGGTCCCGCTCTTTCCATGGACAGTGATCCCGTCTCATAGGTTCAGACTGTCCGGTCCCGCTCTTTCCAGGGACAGTGATCCCGTCTCATAGGTTCAGACTGACCGGTCCCACTCTTTCCATGGACAGTGATCCCGTCTCATAGGTTCAGACTGACCGGTCCCACTCTTTCCATGGACAGTGATCCCGTCTCATAGGTTCAGACTGTCCGGTCCCGCTCTTTCCATGGACAGTGATCCCGTCTCATAGGTTCAGACTGTCCGGTCCCGCTCTTTCCATGGACAGTGATCCTGTCTCATAGGTTCAGACTGTCCGGTCTCGCTCTTTCCAGGGACAGTGATCCCGTCTCATAGCTTCAGACTGTCCGGTCCCACTCTTTCCAGGGACAGTGATCCCGTCTCATAGGTTCGGACTGCCCGGTCCCACTCTTTCCATGGACAGTGATCCCGTCTCATAGGTTCGGACTGCCCGGTCCCACTCTTTCCATGGACAGTGATCCCGTCTCATAGGTTCAGACTGACCGGTCCCACTCTTTCCAGGGACAGTGATCCCGTCTCATAGGTTCAGACTGTCCGGTCCCGCTCTTTCCATGGACAGTGATCCCGTCTCATAGGTTCAGACTGTCCGGTCCCGCTCTTTCCAGGGACAGTGATCCCGTCTCATAGGTTCAGACTGTCCGGTCCAGCTCTTTCCAGGGACAGTGATCCCGTCTCATAGGTTCAGACTGACCAGTCCCGCTCTTTCCATGGACAGTGATCCCGTCTCATAGGTTCAGACTGTCCGGTCCCGCTCTTTCCAGGGACAGTGATCCCGTCTCATTGGTTCAGACTGACCGGTCCCGCTCTTTCCAGGGACAGTGATCCCGTCTCATAGGTTCAGACTGACCGGTCCCGCTCTTTCCATGGACAGTGATCCCGTCTCATAGGTTCAGACTGTCCAGTCCCGCTCTTTCCATGGACAGTGATCCCGTCTCATAGGTTCAGACTGTCCAGTCCCACTCTTTCCATGGACAGTGATCCCGTCTCATAGGTTCAGACTGTCCGGTCCCACTCTTTCCACGGACAGTGATCCCGTCTCATAGGTTCAGACTGTCCGGTCCCACTCTTTCCACGGACAGTGATCCCGTCTCAGAGGTTCAGACTGTCGGGTCCCACTCTGTCCATGGACAGTGATCCCATCTCATAGGTTCAGACTGTCCGGTCCCGCTCTTTCCATGGACAGTGATCCCGTCTCATAGGTTCAGACTGTCCGGTCCCGCTCTTTCCAGGGACAGTGATCCCGTCTCATAGGTTCTGAATGACCAGTCCCGCTCTTTCCATGGACAGTGATCCCGTCTCATAGGTTCAGACTGTCCGGTCCTGCTCTTTCCATGGACAGTGATCCCGTCTCATAGGTTCAGACTGTCCGGTCCCGCTCTTTCCATGGACAGTGATCCCGTCTCATAGGTTCAGAATGACCAGTCCCGCTCTTTCCATGGACAGTGATCCCGTCTCATACGTTCAGACTGACCAGTCCCGCTCTTACCATGGACAGTGATCCCGTCTCATAGGTTCAGACTGTCCGGTCCCACTCTTTCCATGGACAGTGATCCCGTCTCATAGGTTCAGACTGACCGGTCCCGCTCTTTCCAGGGACAGTGATCCCGACTCATAGGTTCAGACTGACCGGTCCCACTCTTTCCATGGACAGTGATCCCGTCTCATAGGTTCAGACTGACCGGTCCCACTCTTTCCATGGACAGTGATCCCGTCTCATAGGTTCAGACTGTCCGGTCCCGCTCTTTCCATGGACAGTGATCCCGTCTCATAGGTTCAGACTGTCCGGTCCCGCTCTTTCCATGGACAGTGATCCTGTCTCATAGGTTCAGACTGTCCGGTCTCGCTCTTTCCAGGGACAGTGATCCCGTCTCATAGGTTCAGACTGACCGGTCCCACTCTTTCCAGGGACAGTGATCCCGTCTCATAGGTTCGGACTGCCCGGTCCCACTCTTTCCATGGACAGTGATCCCGTCTCATAGGTTCGGACTGCCCGGTCCCACTCTTTCCATGGACAGTGATCCCGTCTCATAGGTTCAGACTGACCGGTCCCACTCTTTCCAGGGACAGTGATCCCGTCTCATAGGTTCAGACTGTCCGGTCCCGCTCTTTCCATGGACAGTGTTCCCGTCTCATAGGTTCAGACTGTCCGGTCCCGCTCTTTCCAGGGACAGTGATCCCGTCTCATAGGTTCAGACTGTCCGGTCCAGCTCTTTCCAGGGACAGTGATCCCGTCTCATAGGTTCAGACTGACCAGTCCCGCTCTTTCCACGGACAGTGATCCCGTCTCATAGGTTCAGACTGTCCGGTCCCGCTCTTTCCAGGGACAGTGATCCCGTCTCATTGGTTCAGACTGACCGGTCCCGCTCTTTCCAGGGACACTGATCCCGTCTCATAGGTTCAGACTGACCAGTCCCGCTCTTTCCATGGACAGTGATCCCGTCTCATAGGTTCAGACTGTCCAGTCCCGCTCTTTCCATGGACAGTGATCCCGTCTCATAGGTTCAGACTGTCCGGTCCCACTCTTTCCACGGACAGTGATCCCGTCTCATAGGTTCAGACTGTCCGGTCCCACTCTTTCCACGGACAGTGATCCCGTCTCATAGGTTCAGACTGTCCGGTCCCACTCTTTCCACGGACAGTGATCCCGTCTCATAGGTTCAGACTGTCCGGTCCCGCTCTTTCCATGGACAGTGATCCCGTCTCATAGGTTCAGACTAACCGGTCCCACTCTTTCCAGGGACAGTGATCCCGTCTCATAGGTTCAGACTAACCGGTCCCACTCTTTCCAGGGACAGTGATCCCGTCTCATAGGTTCAGACTGACCGGTCCTGCTCTTTCCAGGGACAGTGATCCCGTCTCATAGGTTCAGACTGTCCGGTCCGACTCTTTCCATGGACAGTGATCCAGTCTCCTAGGCTCAGACTGTCCGGTCCCGCTCTTTCCAGGGACAGTGATCCCGTCTCATAGGTTCACACTGTCCGGTCCCGCTCTTTCCAGGGACAGTGATCCCGTCTCATAGTTTCAGACTGTCCGGTCCCGCTCTTTCCATGGACAGTGATCCCGTCTCATAGGTTCAGACTGTCCGGTCCCGCTCTTTCCATGGACAGTGATCCTGTCTCATAGGTTCAGACTGTCCGGTCTCGCTCTTTCCAGGGACAGTGATCCCGTCTCATAGGTTCAGACTGTCCGGTCCCACTCTTTCCAGGGACAGTGATCCCGTCTCATAGGTTCGGACTGCCCGGTCCCACTCTTTCCATGGACAGTGATCCCGTCTCATAGGTTCGGACTGCCCGGTCCCACTCTTTCCATGGACAGTGATCCCGTCTCATAGGTTCAGACTGTCCGGTCCCGCTCTTTCCAGGGACAGTGATCCCGTCTCATTGGTTCAGACTGACCGGTCCCGCTCTTTCCAGGGACAGTGATCCCGTCTCATAGGTTCAGACTGACCAGTCCCGCTCTTTCCATGGACAGTGATCCCGTCTCATAGGTTCAGACTGTCCGGTCCCGCTCTTTCCATGGACAGTGATCCCGTCTCATAGGTTCAGACTGTCCGGTCCCGCTCTTTCCATGGACAGTGATCCCGTCTCATAGGTTCAGAATGACCAGTCCCGCTCTTTCCAGGGACAGTGATCCCGTCTCATAGGTTCGGACTGTCCGGTCCCGCTCTTTCCAGGGACAGTGATCCCGTCTCATAGGTTCAGACTGTCCGGTCCCACTCTTTCCATGGACAGTGATCCCGTCTCATAGGTTCAGACTGACCGGTCCCGCTCTTTCCATGGACAGTGATCCCGTCCCATAGGTTCAGACTGTCCGGTCCCGCTCTTTCCAGGGACAGTGATCCCGTCTCATAGGTTCAGACTGTCTGGTCCCGCTCTTTCCATGGACAGTGATCCCGTCTCATAGGTTCAGACTGTCCGGTCCAGCTCTTTCCAGGGACAATGATCCCGTCTCATAGGTTCAGACTGACCAGTCCCACTCTTTCCATGGACAGTGATCCCGTCTCATAGGTTCAGACTGTCCGGTCCCGCTCTTTCCATGGACAGTGATCCCGTCTCATAGGTTCAGACTGTCCGGTCCCACTCTTTCCATGGACAGTGATCCCGTCTCATAGGTTCAGACTGACCGGTCCCGCTCTTTCCAGGGACAGTGATCCCGTCTCAAAGGTTCGGACTGTCCGGTCCCGCTCTTTCCAGGGACAGTGATCCCGTCTCATAGGTTCAGACTGACCGGTCCCACTCTTTCCAGGGACAGTGATCCCGTCTCATAGGTTCAGACTGTCCGGTCCCGCTCTTTCCAGGGACAGTGATCCCGTCTCATAGGTTCAGACTGTCCGGTCCCGCTCTTTCCATGGACAGTGATCCCGTCTCATAGGTTCAGACTGACCGGTCCCACTCTTTCCATGGACAGTGATCCCGTCTCATAGGTTCAGACTGACCGGTCCCACTCTTTCCATGGACAGTGATCCCGTCTCATAGGTTCAGACTGTCCGGTCCCGCTCTTTCCATGGACAGTGATCCCGTCTCATAGGTTCAGACTGTCCGGTCCCGCTCTTTCCATGGACAGTGATCCCGTCTCATAGGTTCAGACTGACCGGTCCCGCTCTTTCCAGGGACAGTGATCCCGTCTCATAGGTTCAGACTGTCCGGTCCCGCTCTTTCCAGGGACAGTGATCCCGTCTCATAGGTTCAGACTGTCCGGTCCCGCTCTTTCCAGGGACAGTGATCCCGTCTCATAGGTTCAGACTGTCCGGTCCCGCTCTTTCCAGGGACAGTGATCCCGTCTCATAGGTTCAGACTGTCCGGTCCCGCTCTTTCCAGGGACAGTGATCCCGTCTCATAGGTTCAGACTGTCCGGTCCCGCTCTTTCCATGGACAGTGATCCCGTCTCATAGGTTCAGACTGTCCGGTCCCGCTCTTTCCATGGACAGTGATCCCGTCTCATAGGTTCGGAGTGACCGGTCCCGCTCTTTCCATGGACAGTGATCCCGTCTCATAGGTTCAGACTGACCGGTCCCGCTCTTTCCATGGACAGTGATCCCGTCTCATAGGTTCAGACTGTCCGGTCCCGCCCTTTCCAGGGACAGTGATCCCGTCTCATAGGTTCAGACTGACCGGTCCCGCTCTTTCCATGGACAGTGATCCCGTCTCATAGGTTCAGACTGTCCGGTCCCGCTCTTTCCAGGGAAAGTGATCCCGTCTCATAGGTTCAGACTGACCGGTCCCACTCTTTCCATGGACAGTGATCCCGTCTCATAGGTTCAGACTGTCCGGTCCCGCCCTTTCCAGGGACAGTGATCCCGTCTCATAGGTTCAGACTGACCGGTCCCGCTCTTTCCATGGACAGTGATCCCGTCTCATAGGTTCAGACTGTCCGGTCCCGCTCTTTCCAGGGACAGTGATCCCGTCTCATAGGTTCAGACTGACCGGTCCCACTCTTTCCATGGACAGTGATCCCGTCTCATAGGTTCAGACTGACCGGTCCCACTCTTTCCATGGACAGTGATCCCGTCTCATAGGTTCAGACTGTCCGGTCCCGCTCTTTCCATGGACAGTGATCCCGTCTCATAGGTTCAGACTGTCCGGTCCCGCTCTTTCCATGGACAGTGATCCTGTCTCATAGGTTCAGACTGTCCGGTCCCACTCTTTCCAGGGACAGTGATCCCGTCTCATAGGTTCGGACTGCCCGGTCCCACTCTTTCCATGGACAGTGATCCCGTCTCATAGGTTCGGACTGCCCGGTCCCACTCTTTCCATGGACAGTGATCCCGTCTCATAGGTTCAGACTGACCGGTCCCACTCTTTCCAGGGACAGTGATCCCGTCTCATAGGTTCAGACTGTCCGGTCCCGCTCTTTCCATGGACAGTGATCCCGTCTCATAGGTTCAGACTGTCCGGTCCCGCTCTTTCCAGGGACAGTGATCCCGTCTCATAGGTTCAGACTGTCCGGTCCAGCTCTTTCCAGGGACAGTGATCCCGTCTCATAGGTTCAGACTGACCAGTCCCGCTCTTTCCATGGACAGTGATCCCGTCTCATAGGTTCAGACTGTCCGGTCCCGCTCTTTCCAGGGACAGTGATCCCGTCTCATTGGTTCAGACTGACCGGTCCCGCTCTTTCCAGGGACAGTGATCCCGTCTCATAGGTTCAGACTGACCAGTCCCGCTCTTTCCATGGACAGTGATCCCGTCTCATAGGTTCAGACTGTCCAGTCCCGCTCTTTCCATGGACAGTGATCCCGTCTCATAGGTTCAGACTGTCCGGTCCCACTCTTTCCATGGACAGTGATCCCGTCTCATAGGTTCAGTCTGTCCGGTCCCACTCTTTCCACGGACAGTGATCCCGTCTCATAGGTTCAGACTGTCCGGTCCCACTCTTTCCACGGACAGTGATCCCGTCTCATAGGTTCAGACTGTCCGGTCCCGCTCTTTCCATGGACAGTGATCCCGTCTCATAGGTTCAGACTAACCGGTCCCACTCTTTCCAGGGACAGTGATCCCGTCTCATAGGTTCAGACTAACCGGTCCCACTCTTTCCAGGGACAGTGATCCCGTCTCATAGGTTCAGACTGACCGGTCCCGCTCTTTCCATGGACAGTGATCCCGTCTCATAGGTTCAGACTGTCCGGTCCCACTCTTTCCAGGGACAGTGATCCCGTCTCATAGGTTCAGACTGACCGGTCCCGCTCTTTCCAGGGACAGTGATCCCGTCTCATAGGTTCAGACTGACCGGTCCCGCTCTTTCCAGGGACAGTGATCCCGGCTCATAGGTTCAGACTGACCGGCCCCACTCTTTCCATGGACAGTGATCCCGTCTCATAGGTTCAGACTGTCCGGTCCCGCTCTTTCCATGGACAGTGATCCCATCTCATAGGTTCAGACTGACCGGTCCCACTCTTTCCATGGACAGTGATCCCGTCTCATAGGTTCAGACTGTCCGGTCCCGCTCTTTCCAGGTACAGTGATCCCATCTCAGAGGTTCAGACTGTCGGGTCCCACTCTTTCCATGGACAGTGATCCCATCTCATAGGTTCAGACTGTCCGGTCCCGCTCTTTCTAGGGACAGTGATCCCGTCTCATAGGTTCAGAATGACCAGTCCCGCTCTTTCCATGGACAGTGATCCCGTCTCATAGGTTCAGACTGTCCGGTCCCGCTCTTTCCAGGGACAGTGATCCCGTCTCATACGTTCAGACTGACCAGTCCCGCTCTTACCATGGACAGTGATCCCGTCTCATAGGTTCAGACTGTCCGGTCCCACTCTTTCCATGGACAGTGATCCCGTCTCATAGGTTCAGACTGACCGGTCCCGCTCTTTCCAGGGACAGTGATCCCGTCTCATAGGTTCAGACTGACCGGTCCCGCTCTTTCCAGGGACAGTGATCCCGTCTCATAGGTTCAGACTGTCCGGTCCCGCTCTTTCCAGGGACAGTGATCCCGTCTCATAGGTTCAGACTGACCGGTCCCACTCTTTCCATGGACAGTGATCCCGTCTCATAGGTTCAGACTGTCCGGTCCCGCTCTTTCCATGGACAGTGATCCCGTCTCATAGGTTCAGACTGACCGGTCCCACTCTTTCCATGGACAGTGATCCCGTCTCATAGGTTCAGACTGTCCGGTCCCGCTCTTTCCATGGACAGTGATCCCGTCTCATAGGTTCAGACTGTCCGGTCCCGCTCTTTCCAGGGACAGTGATCCCGTCTCATAGGTTCAGACTGTCCGGTCCCGCTCTTTCCATGGACAGTGATCCCGTCTCATAGGTTCAGACTGACCGGTCCCGCTCTTTCCATGGACAGTGATCCCGTCTCATAGGTTCAGACTGTCCGGTCCCGCTCTTTCCAGGTACAGTGATCCCATCTCAGAGGTTCAGACTGTCGGGTCCCTCTCTTTCCATGGACAGTGATCCCATCTCATAGGTTCAGACTGTCCGGTCCCGCTCTTTCCATGGACAGTGATCCCGTCTCATAGGTTCAGACTGTCCGGTCCCGCTCTTTCCATGGACAGTGATCCCGTCTCATAGGTTCAGACTGTCCGGTCCCGCTCTTTCCAGGGACAGTGATCCCGTCTCATAGGTTCAGAATGACCAGTCCCGCTCTTTCCATGGACAGTGATCCCGTCTCATAGGTTCAGACTGTCCGGTCCCGCTCTTTCCATGGACAGTGATCCCGTCTCATAGGTTCAGAATGACCAGTCCCGCTCTTTCCATGGACAATGATCCCGTCTCATAAGTTCAGACTGACCAGTCCCGCTCTTACCATGGACAGTGATCCCGTCTCATAGGTTCAGACTGTCCGGTCCCACTCTTTCCATGGACAGTGATCCCGTCTCATAGGTTCGGACTGTCCGGTCCCGCTCTTTCCAGAGACAGTGATCCCGTCTCATAGGTTCAGACTGTCCGGTCCCACTCTTTCCATGGACAGTGATCCCGTCTCATAGGTTCAGACTGACCGGTCCCGCTCTTTCCATGGACAGTGATCCCGTCTCATAGGTTCAGACTGTCCAGTCCCGCTCTTTCCAGGGACAGTGATCCCGTCTCATAGGTTCAGACTGTCCGGTCCCGCTCTTTCCATGGACAGTGATCCCGTCTCATAGGTTCAGACTGTCCGGTCCAGCTCTTTCCAGGGACAATGATCCCGTCTCATAGGTTCAGACTGACCAGTCCCACTCTTTCCAGGGACAGTGATCCCGTCTCATAGGTTCGGACTGTCCGGTCCCGCCCTTTCCAGGGACAGTGATCCCGTCTCATAGGTTCAGACTGTCCGGTCCCGCTCTTTCCAGGGACAGTGATCCCGTCTCATAGGTTCAGACTGACCGGTCCCACTCTTTCCATGGACAGTGATCCCGTCTCATAGGTTCAGACTGTCCGGTCCCGCTCTTTCCATGGACAGTGATCCCGTCTCATAGGTTCAGACTGTCCGGTCCCGCTCTTTCCAGGGACAGTGATCCCGTCTCATAGGTTCAGACTGTCCGGTCCCGCTCTTTCCAGGGACAGTGATCCCGTCTCATAGGTTCAGACTGTCCGGTCCCGCTCTTTCCATGGACAGTGATCCCGTCTCATAGGTTCAGACTGACCGGTCCCGCTCTTTCCATGGACAGTGATCCCGTCTCATAGGTTCAGACTGTCCGGTCCCGCTCTTTCCAGGTACAGTGATCCCATCTCAGAGGTTCAGACTGTCGGGTCCCACTCTTTCCATGGACAGTGATCCCATCTCATAGGTTCAGACTGTCCGGTCCCGCTCTTTCCATGGACAGTGATCCCGTCTCATAGGTTCAGACTGTCCGGTCCCGCTCTTTCCATGGACAGTGATCCCGTCTCATAGGTTCAGACTGTCCGGTCCCGCTCTTTCCAGGGACAGTGATCCCGTCTCATAGGTTCAGAATGACCAGTCCCGCTCTTTCCATGGACAGTGATCCCGTCTCATAGGTTCAGACTGTCCGGTCCCGCTCTTTCCATGGACAGTGATCCCGTCTCATAGGTTCAGAATGACCAGTCCCGCTCTTTCCATGGACAGTGATCCCGTCTCATAAGTTCAGACTGACCAGTCCCGCTCTTACCATGGACAGTGATCCCGTCTCATAGGTTCAGACTGTCCGGTCCCACTCTTTCCATGGACAGTGATCCCGTCTCATAGGTTCGGACTGTCCGGTCCCGCTCTTTCCAGAGACAGTGATCCCGTCTCATAGGTTCAGACTGTCCGGTCCCACTCTTTCCATGGACAGTGATCCCGTCTCATAGGTTCAGACTGACCGGTCCCGCTCTTTCCATGGACAGTGATCCCGTCTCATAGGTTCAGACTGTCCAGTCCCGCTCTTTCCAGGGACAGTGATCCCGTCTCATAGGTTCAGACTGTCCGGTCCCGCTCTTTCCATGGACAGTGATCCCGTCTCATAGGTTCAGACTGTCCGGTCCAGCTCTTTCCAGGGACAATGATCCCGTCTCATAGGTTCAGACTGACCAGTCCCACTCTTTCCAGGGACAGTGATCCCGTCTCATAGGTTCGGACTGTCCGGTCCCGCCCTTTCCAGGGACAGTGATCCCGTCTCATAGGTTCAGACTGTCCGGTCCCGCTCTTTCCAGGGACAGTGATCCCGTCTCATAGGTTCAGACTGACCGGTCCCACTCTTTCCATGGACAGTGATCCCGTCTCATAGGTTCAGACTGTCCGGTCCCGCTCTTTCCATGGACAGTGATCCCATCTCATAGGTTCAGACTGTCCGGTCCCGCTCTTTCCAGGGACAGTGATCCCGTCTCAAAGGTTCAGACTGTCCGGTCCCGCTCTTTCCATGGACAGTGATCCCGTCTCATAGGTTCAGACTGGCCGGTCCCGCCCTTTCCAGGGACAGTGATCCCGTCTCATAGGTTCAGACTGACCGGTCCCGCTCTTTCCATGGACAGTGATCCCGTCTCATAGGTTCAGACTGTCCGGTCCCGCTATTTCCAGGGACAGTGATCCCGTCTCATAGGTTCAGACTGTCCGGTCCCGCTCTTTCCATGGACAGTGATCCCGTCTCATAGGTTCAGACTGACCGGTCCCACTCTTTCCATGGACAGTGATCCCGTCTCATAGGTTCAGACTGTCCGGTCCCGCTCTTTCCATGGACAGTGATCCCGTCTCATAGGTTCAGACTGTCCGGTCCCGCTCTTTCCAGGGACAGTGATCCCGTCTCATAGGTTCAGACTGACCGGTCCCGCTCTTTCCATGGACAGTGATCCCGTCTCATAGGTTCAGACTGTCCGGTCCCGCTCTTTCCATGGACAGTGATCCCGTCTCATAGGTTCAGACTGTCCGGTCCCGCTCTTTCCATGGACAGTGATCCCGTCTCATAGGTTCAGACTGTCCGGTCCCGCTCTTTCCATGGACAGTGATCCCGTCTCATAGGTTCAGACTGACCGGTCCCGCTCTTTCCATGGACAGTGATCCCGTCTCATAGGTTCAGACTGTCCGGTCCCGCTCTTTCCATGGACAGTGATCCCGTCTCATAGGTTCAGACTGTCCAGTCCCGCTCTTTCCAGGGACAGTGATCCCGTCTCATAGGTTCAGACTGTCCGGTCCCGCTCTTTCCATGGACAGTGATCCCGTCTCATAGATTCAGACTGTCCGGTCCAGCTCTTTCCAGGGACAATGATCCCGTCTCATAGGTTCAGACTGACCAGTCCCACTCTTTCCAGGGACAGTGATCCCGTCTCATAGGTTCGGACTGTCCGGTCCCGCCCTTTCCAGGGACAGTGATCCCGTCTCATAGGTTCAGACTGTCCGGTCCCGCTCTTTCCAGGGACAGTGATCCCGTCTCATAGGTTCAGACTGACCGGTCCCACTCTTTCCATGGACAGTGATCCCGTCTCATAGGTTCAGACTGTCCGGTCCCGCTCTTTCCATGGACAGTGATCCCGTCTCATAGGTTCAGACTGTCCGGTCCCGCTCTTTCCAGGGACAGTGATCCCGTCTCAAAGGTTCAGACTGTCCGGTCCCGCTCTTTCCATGGACAGTGATCCCGTCTCATAGGTTCAGACTGTCCGGTCCCGCCCTTTCCAGGGACAGTTATCCCGTCTCATAGGTTCAGACTGACCGGTCCCGCTCTTTCCATGGACAGTGATCCCGTCTCATAGGTTCAGACTGTCCGGTCCCGCTATTTCCAGGGACAGTGATCCCGTCTCATAGGTTCAGACTGTCCGGTCCCGCTCTTTCCATGGACAGTGATCCCGTCTCATAGGTTCAGACTGACCGGTCCCACTCTTTCCATGGACAGTGATCCCATCTCATAGGTTCAGACTGTCCGGTCCCGCTCTTTCCATGGACAGTGATCCCGTCTCATAGGTTCAGACTGTCCGGTCCCGCTCTTTCCAGGGACAGTGATCCCGTCTCATAGGTTCAGACTGACCGGTCCCGCCCTTTCCATGGACAGTGATCCCGTCTCATAGGTTCAGACTGTCCGGTCCCGCTCTTTCCATGGACAGTGATCCCGTCTCATAGGTTCAGACTGTCCGGTCCCGCTCTTTCCATGGACAGTGATCCCGTCTCATAGGTTCAGACTGTCCGGTCCCGCTCTTTCCATGGACAGTGATCCCGTCTCATAGGTTCAGACTGTCCGGTCCCGCTCTTTCCATGGACAGTGATCCCGTCTCATAGGTTCAGACTGTCCGGTCCCGCTCTTTCCATGGACAGTGATCCCGTCTCATAGGTTCAGACTGTCCGGTCCCACTCTTTCCATGGACAGTGATCCCGTCTCATAGGTTCAGACTG
This sequence comes from Hypanus sabinus, assembly GCF_030144855.1. NCBI lineage: Eukaryota > Metazoa > Chordata > Chondrichthyes > Myliobatiformes > Dasyatidae > Hypanus > Hypanus sabinus. The sequence continues at coordinate 160,974,619 of NC_082715.1, read as the reverse complement.
TCCGGTCCCGCTCTTTCCAGGGACAGTGATCCCGTCTCATAGGTTCAGACTGTCCGGTCCCGCTCTTTCCAGGGACAGTGATCCTGTCTCATAGGTTCAGACTGTCCGGTCCCGCTCTTTCCATGGACAGTGATCCCGTCTCATAGGTTCAGACTGTCCGGTCCTGCTCTTTCCAGGGACAGTGATCCCGTCTCATAGGTTCGGACTGACCGGTCCCGCTCTTTCCATGGACAGTGATCCCGTCTCATAGGTTCAGACTGACCAGTCCTGCTCTTTCCATGGACAGTGATCCCGTCTAATAGGTTCAGACTGTCCGGTCCCACTCTTTCCATGGACAGTGATCCCGTCTCATAGGTTCAGACTGTCCGGTCCCGCTCTTTCCAGGGACAGTGATCCCGTCTCATAGGTTCAGACTGTCCGGTCCCACTCTTTCCATGGACAGTGATCCCGTCTCATAGGTTCAGACTGTCTGGTCCCGCTCTTTCCAGGGACAGTGATCCCATCTCATAGGTTCAGACTGTCCGGTCCCACTCTTTCCATGGACAGTGATCCCGTCTAATAGGTTCGGACTGTCCGGTCCCACTCTTTCCAGGGACAGTTTCCAGCTCCCGCTGCAGATTTCCTCCCCCTGTTCGCAGGCACTGATCCGCCCACACGGCCCGGCCCGGCCCAGCTCGCTTATTCTGAACTCAGTGGCTCCTACGAGCTTTCTGTGTCCGTTTCATTTAATATTCTCTCCGGTGCTGATTGATCCTGGAACTAACCCCGTCAGACCGCGCTGAGTCGGCTCTGAACTCCATCAAAACAAATCCCGGGAAACAGAAATGCACTGTGACCCTCATTTAATCTTCCCAAACTCCTGAAACTCTCTGGATCTAATATACAGTTGGTGTCATTTTCGGGATATAAATGTACATTTTTTGTTAATACCAGACTTGGGAAGGTTGATTTAGTCTCTCAGCCGAATTGTGGACTCAGTTTGGGAACTGTGTGGCTCCGAGGATTGATTCCTACAACACCAACTGGGACTTCCTGCAGGCCCAAGTAGTGTCTGGTCATTCCTTGTAATTAAAAACACAGAGAACAGGAACAGGAGCAGGCCACTCGGCCCCTCTACTAGCACGTCATGTCCTTCAGTAAGTCCCAGGCCGCCAACACCACTCCTATCCCACTTTGCCCGGACCATTGGCCCCACTTGCAGGTCAACAGTCTGCCAGTGTTTGCCCCCCAGTGTGGTGAATCCCTCTGCTCGCCACCACCGTGGGACCACAGGTCAGCCCCTCCTGTCCGCGCCCTCCCTAACCATCTTCATCCTTCCAATAAAATCCCCTTCTCTCTCCCTCCTCCCTCTCCAGGGAGCTGGCATCAGGCCGACGGGCCGAGCGGTCTCTTCCTACCTCTCAGCGATACACCAGACTCCGGCCGCAGAGTCGCTTCACAAACGCCCCCGAATTCCCTCGGAGGGAATTGGAAATAGATCAAAAAGCGGACATTGAGATTTTTTCCTCTTTGACGGGGAGATCAGAGCGGCCGCGGACGATGTCAGCGGGGTAACGCCCACTCGGCTGCTCCGCCTCCGCTATTGGGCGTAAACAGTGATTGACATTGGCTTGGGCCAATGAGTATAGCGCAGCGGAGGTGGGGGTGGAGGGGTCTCGTGGTCGGTAGCTCAGCCGTTAAACCGTCTCGGCGCGTGTGTGACGTCAGGTTGGCGCGGAGGGAGACCAGGTGTGACGTCAGGCGCGCTGGAGCCGACCCGGACGGTGGATGAGGTGTTGCCCCTCCAGCCTGAGTCTGCCCTCATCATGGCAGCAGGGAGGCCATGTCTGGAATGGGTATGTGCGGCAGTGTTGAAGTGGGAGATCCTGTCTGTCGTGCTCGACGGAGCGGTCCCCCAATCTGCGTCGGGTCTCGCCGATGTAGAGGAGGCCACACTGGATGCTATAGGTTACCCCAACGGTCTCACAGTGAAGTGTTGCCTCACCTGGAAGGACTGTTTGGGGCCCTGAATGCTGGTAGGAGAGGTGTAGGGCCTCTAGGCCAAACTCAGGCTGGAGGAGCAACACCTCATATACCATCCGGGTAGGCTCCAGCCCCTTGGAAGGAACATCGAATTCTCCAACTTCTGGTAATTCCCTGCCCCATCCCACTTTCACTCTACCTCCTCTCCTAGCTGCCTATCACCTCTCTCATGATTCTGCCTTCTTCGATTACCACACTGCTTTCCCCTTACTTATATTTCTTCTTCACCATTCGTGCCTATCTCCTCCCCCACCCCGTGATCCTTCCTCTGATCGGTTTTTCACCTGGCACCTCCTGGTTTCCACGGATGCTGCCCGACCTACCTGCTGACTTCCTCCAGCGTGTTTGTCCGTCTTGATATGACCACAGCATCTGCAGTGTACTTAACGTCGACTCTTTGCGGTAGATGCTATCTGACCTGCTGGGTACCTTCAGTACTTTTTGAGTGTTGCTTTGGATTTCCCGCATCTGCTGACTTCCTCGGGTTTGAGATTTATTCTCCGTTGTCACTCCGGCCACCGGAGGAGACCTCCCACAACCGGTGGCGGTGTGCGGACCTCCGGCCGCCGGAGGAGACCTCCCACAACCGGTGGCGATGTGCGGACCTCCGGCCACCGGAGGAGACCTCCCACAACCGGTGGCGGTGTGCGGACCTCCGGCCGCCGGAGGAGACCTCCCACAACCGGTGGCGATGTGCGGACCTCCGGCCGCCGGAGGAGACCTCCCACAACCGGTGGGGGTGTGCGGACCTCCGGCCACCGGAGGAGACCTCCCACAACCGGTGGCGGTGTGCGGACCTCCGGCCGCCGGAGGAGACCTCCCACAACCGGTGGCGGTGTGCGGACCTCCGGCCAGCGGAGGAGACCTCCCACAACCGGTGGCGGTGTGCGGACCTCCGGCCACCGGAGGAGACCTCCCACAACCGGTGGCGGTGTGCGGACCTCCGGCCAGCGGAGGAGACCTCCCACAACCGGTGGCGGTGTGCGGACCTCCGGCCAGCGGAGGAGACCTCCCACAACCGGTGGCGGTGTGCGGACCTCCGGCCGCCGGAGGAGACCTCCCACAACCGGTGGCGGTGTGCGGACCTCCGGCCAGCGGAGGAGACCTCCCACAACCGGTGGCGGTGTGCGGACCTCCGGCCAGCGGAGGAGACCTCCCACAACCGGTGGCGGTGTGCGGACCTCCGGCCGCCGGAGGAGACCTCCCACAACCGGTGGCGGTGTGCGGACCTCCGGCCGCCGGAGGAGACCTCCCACAACCGGTGGCGGTGTGCGGACCTCCGGCCGCCGGAGGAGACCTCCCACAACCGGTGGCGGTGTGCGGACCTCCGGCCGCCGGAGGAGACCTCCCACAACCGGTGGCGGTGTGCGGACCTCCGGCCAGCGGAGGAGACCTCCCACAACCGGTGGCGGTGTGCGGACCTCCGGCCAGCGGAGGAGACCTCCCACAACCGGTGGCGGTGTGCGGACCTCCGGCCAGCGGAGGAGACCTCCCACAACCGGTGGCGGTGTGCGGACCTCCGGCCAGCGGAGGAGACCTCCCACAACCGGTGGCGGTGTGCGGACCTCCGGCCAGCGGAGGAGACCTCCCACAACCGGTGGCGGTGTGCGGACCTCCGGCCACCGGAGGAGACCTCCCACAACCGGTGGCGGTGTGCGGACCTCCGGCCAGCGGAGGAGACCTCCCACAACCGGTGGGGGTGTGCGGACCTCCGGCCGCCGGAGGAGACCTCCCACAACCGGTGGGGGTGTGCGGACCTCCGGCCGCCGGAGGAGACCTCCCACAACCGGTGGCGGTGTGCGGACCTCCGGCCACCGGAGGAGACCTCCCACAACCGGTGGCGATGTGCGGACCTCCGGCCACCGGAGGAGACCTCCCACAACCGGTGGGGGTGTGCGGACCTCCGGCCACCGGAGGAGACCTCCCACAACCGGTGGCGGTGTGCGGACCTCCGGCCACCGGAGGAGACCTCCCACAACCGGTGGCGGTGTGCGGACCTCCGGCCACCGGAGGAGACCTCCCACAACCGGTGGCGGTGTGCGGACCTCCGGCCGCCGGAGGAGACCTCCCACAACCGGTGGCGGTGTGCGGACCTCCGGCCGCCGGAGGAGACCTCCCACAACCGGTGGCGGTGTGCGGACCTCCGGCCAGCGGAGGAGACCTCCCACAACCGGTGGCGGTGTGCGGACCTCCGGCCGCCGGAGGAGACCTCCCACAACCGGTGGCGGTGTGCGGACCTCCGGCCGCCGGAGGAGACCTCCCACAACCGGTGGCGGTGTGCGGACCTCCGGCCACCGGGGGCGATGTGCGGACCTCCGACCACCGGAGGAGACCTCCCACAACCGGTGGCGGTGTGCGGACCTCCGGCCGCCGGGGGCGGTGTGCGGACCTCCGGCCGCTCATGGCTCTGTGGCAACTTGCGAGCTTGCTGCTGGACGCAGGCGCAATGCCGACTCCGGGTATTGCCGTGCTTCTCCGGTGAGAAAGGGGCTGATGTGAGGGTAGGGTAAATCGGGGGCCGGTTGCGGTGGGAAAGGGTCGGGACCGCGGTTTGGGAATCTGTCTGTCTGCGTGTGGGACGGTAGGCGATTGCGGTAGGGTCTGTTGGTGATGTGAGAAAGGGGGATGGTCAAATGAAGGAGGAGACAAGGCGTGTCCTTTCAGGAAGCAGCAATTCTCCACCTAATTCTTCACTGACTCATACTGCCGTTAATGTTGTGCTTGTTACAAAGCCCCAGAGTTTGAAACAGTTGTCACCGTCATGGGCAGATTAGGAAGCGGGTGGGGAGTGGGCGGTGGTCTGTGACTTCTGCATCAAAGAAGGACACGGGTTTGTACAGCGGATCCGGATCTGTTGGCCTATCTGCCGTTACAATGGGAAAGGGAAAAAGGAAGGGGATGAAAAGGGAGAGATTTAACCAGCGAAGCATGGTCAGGAGTGGAGGGGTACAGGAGCTGTCTGATAGATCGTTTTATTTGTTTTTGTTTAATATAATCTCACAGATGGTGGCTTGGTGAGGGAAGATACCGGGAGGTGAGCAGGTCAGACACGCTATCAGGAGAGTGACAGTGATGTGATTTCCTGTGTCACGGGTATAGGCAGTCGTCTCATGGTGAAGGTGCAGTTGTCAGTTGTTCAGCAGAACTCTCTTGGTGTTTGTATGGTCCAGGTGATCTAAGGCCGTGTGAAGAGCCATTGCGATCACATCTGCCGTAGATCTATTGTGGTGATGGGCAAATTTCAGTGGGTCCAGGTCCTTGCTGAAGCAGGAGTTCATTCTCACCATGACCAACCCCTCAACATTTCATCACCAGAGGTGTGAGAGCCACTGGATGATGGTCATTAAGGCAGCTCACACTGCTCTTCGTGTTGCTTGTTGTCTGTAAATAATAATTTGGTACAGGGTGTGGATAGTAAGTTTGTATCAAGTAAGTTCAAACAATTATGTTTTTGAAAAACAGTAAGCGTAAACACTCACCTCTGTTTCCCTGTCCCCAATCAGCCATGCCTCCTCCTTACAGCCTTCCCTCTCCACCCCGTCTTCCCTCTTACCCCCACATTAGACATTTCAGGGTGAAAGGTGAAATTTTTGAGGGGAATCGGCAGGGGAATTCTTCACCCAGAGGTCGGTGAGAGTGTGGAAGCGGTGGATGTGGGTTCAGACACTGAAGGGAAATTTGGGTGTTGACATGGATGGGAAGTGTATGGAGGCTATGGTGCTGGTAGTTGGAAATGGGCAGTAAAAGCAAAAACCGGTTGGCATTGACTAGAAGGGCCAAAGGGCCTGTTTCAGTGCTGCTGGGCTCTGTGACTCTAATAATATTCTGATTTGAAATTTCCACAGTCAGTGTTTTGCTGCTAATGCCTGAACCCAGAAATTTACAGAATGGGTGAAGAGGCTGCCCAGTGACTATTCCTGTGCTCAAAGTCCCATCACTGAGCAGATATTGTCTTCCCCATTCCCTTTCACTCAGTCTGTCATTCAACAAGTTCATTGTTTACAGGAACTCACAGAGAAGGGAATCCTGACAGAGGATTCCCCGCTCTTCCTCAGCCTGGTGATGGGGAAAGGCTCCCAGTCCCAGGGAGTGATGTGGGAATCCCTTGTGGAAATGTGGAATCGGTTGGCAAATTTGGACAAAATGCTGAAAGCTCTTCTGGAGCTCGGTTCGGTAAAACAACACACTGAACTGAAAATCACATTGAGACATTGTAGACTGAACAACGTTATAGAACAGAGACCTGGAACAGAGAACAGTACAGCACAGGAACAGGCCCATCAGCCCTCAATGTTCTCAGCTCCCTGACAGTGTCCAAGTAAATTGATGTCAAATGTCCGACTAAACTAATCCATTATGCAGATGCAATATCATTTTCCTCACATTCATGTGCCTGTCTAAGAGTCTCTTAAAAGTCCCTACTCTATCTGCCTCTACCAAACCCCAGGTGCTCATTCCAGGCACCAACAAATCTGAGTAAAAGAGCTTGCCTTTCACACAGAGGTTGCCTCTCTCCTTTGAACTTACCCCCTCTCCCCCTCTGGTATTAGGCATTCCAACCCCTGAAAAGAGAAACTGTCTCTATCTGTACCCCTCAATCTTGTATACCTCTTTCAGATTTCCTTTCAGTCTCCACCGCTCCAGAGAAAACAGCCCATTTGTCCAACCACAAGCCCCTTAATCCAGGCAGCATCCTCATAAACTCTTTTGCTCTCTCTTCAACTCTTTGACATTCTTCCTAGAACGGGGTGACTGGGACTCTATGAAATACTCCTTATGTTGTCTAACTGGAGTTTTATAAGTTGCAACATAACTACCTGACTTTTCAACAGAATGCCTCGACTAATAAAGGCAAGCATGCCATTTGCCTTCTTGGCCTTTGTGTCCACCTGAGTAGCCAGTTTCAGGGAGGGATGAACTTGGACTGCAAGGTCCCAGTGCTTATCGACACTGTTGCATTTAACAGTGTACTATCTGTTCACATTTGACCTGACTCGGTGCAACACTTCACAATTGGCCAAGTTCAGCTCCATCTACCATTTCTCTGCCCATATCTGCAACTGACGGAAAGGATATCCCGCTGTACTCTTTGACTTATCTAATCTATGCACACCCATGGACACTTTCATCCGGGTTGTTTACACACATCACAGACGGCAGAGGTCCCAGTACAGATCCCGGCAGAACACCACTAACCCAGACCTCCAGTTAGAATAGCTCCCTTCAACCACCACCCTTTGTCTTCAATGGGTAACCCAGTTCTGAATCCAATTCACCCTGGATCCCCAACATCTTAATCGTCTGGATGAGCCTCCCATGTGGGACATTGTCAAAGGCCTCACAAAAATGTGTGAAAACAACTTCCTGAGCTCGACCTTCATCAATCATCCTCATCACTACATGAATAAAGTCTATCAAGTTAATAAGATACAATTTGCACCAGACAAAGTCACGTTGGCTCCCCTACTAAAACTATGGTTTTACAAGTGCTCTTAAATCCTGTCCCTACCACTGATGGTCTGTAACTTCGAGGATTATCCCTGGTTCTCTTCTTGAATAACAGATCCACATTGGCTGCTCACCAGTCCTCCAGGATCTCGCCAGTGGCTAGGGATGACACAAAGATATTGGCCAAGGCCCCAGCCATCTCTTCACTTGCCTCTGTCAGTAATCTGTGGTGTATCCCATCAGGCCCTGGGGTTTATCCATCTTAATGCTATTTAGAAGCCCGAAGCTACCTCAATTACTTCAAAGTACTCGAGCATATTAATACTCTCTGCCTTGATCTCCACATGGTCCACGTCCTTGTCTTTGGTAAATATTGATGTAAAGTTCTCGTTATAAACCTCAGCCACATCCTTTGTATCCAACCAAATGTTCTCCTCCTCCTTTGTCCTTGAATGGTCCCACCCTCTCCCTTGTTATCCTCTTGCTCCTGATGTATGTATAGGATGCTTTGAGATTCTCTTTAATCATACTTGTCACGGAGTTTTTATGGGCCGTCATGGCTTTTCGAATTCTCCTCGAGTTTTTAATATCTTGGAGTTCTTTTCTGGCTTCATATTAATCCTCCAAGTCTCTGTTTGATTGCAGCTTCCTAAGCTTCACCTACATTCCTTTTTATTCTGGACTACATTCATGACATTCCTAGACATCCCTGGTTCCCTTACCTTGCCTTCCTTGTCCTTCCTTCTGACTGGAACATACCTGTCCCGTACTCTGTGTAGTTAGACTTCAAACACCCTCCACATGTTGGATGTGGATTTGCCCAAAAACAACTGTTCACTGTTAACTTTCCCTCCTTCCTGCCCAATCTCTGGTAATTTGCCCTGCTCCAGTTTAATACTCACCCACAAGGTCTACGCTTATTCCCCTCTGTACTTTTCATTCTCCCCATACTTTCCTCCATTCACCATAAAATTATTTCCAGTCATAACTGCCATTTCTGCCCTGGAGAAAAGTCTCTAGCTGTCCCCTCGATCTACTGTATGCCTCTGATCATCTTGTACACCTCTATCAAGTCAACTCAACTCTGCATTTGCTCCAAAAAGAAATACCCTCACTCGCTCAAAGTATATTCAGGGCACATACTCTAATCCAGGCAGCATCCTGATAAATTTCCTCTGCACCCTCTCTATCATTTCCACATCCTTCCTATAATGAGGCACTCAGAACTGAACACAATATTCCAAGTGCGGTCTAAACGGTATTTTTAGAGTTACAACATGACCTCATGGCTCCTGAACTCAATCCCCTCACTAATGTGGCTGACACCCAATTCGTCTTCTTCAACTGCCTATCAACGTGTGAAGAAACATTGCGGGATCTGTGAATATGGACCCTAACATCCCTCTGTTCCACCACACTGCTAACAATCCTGCTGTTAACCCTGTACTCTATCTTCAAATTCGTCCTTCCAAAGTGAATCACTTTGCACTTTTCTGTGTTGAACTTCATATAACCATATAACAATTACAGCACGGACGCAGGCCATCTCGGCCCTTCTAGTCCGTGCCGAATGCTTACTTTCACCTAGTCCCACTGACCTGCACTCAGCCCATAACCCTCCAATCCATTCCTGTCCATATACCTATCCAATTTTTTTTTTAAATAACAATATTGAACCTGCCTCTACCACTTCTACTGGAAGCTCGTTCCACACAGCTACCACTCTCTGAGTAAAGAAGTTCCCCCTCGTGTTACCCCTAAAATTTTGCCCCCTAACTCTTAACTCATGTCCTCTTGTTTGAATCTCCCCTACTCTCAATGGAAAGAGCCTATCCATGTCAACTCTATCTATTCCCCCACATAATTTTAAATACCTCTATCAAGTCCCCCCTCAACCTTCTACGCTCCAAAGAATAAAGACCTAACCTGTTCAACCTTTCCCTGTAACTTAGGTGCTGAAACCCAGGTAACGTTCTAGTAAATCTTCTCTGTACTCTCTCTATTTTGTTTGGTGACCAGAACTGTACACAATACTCCAAATTTGGCCTCACCAATGCCTTGAACAATTTCAACATTATATCCCAACTCCTATACTCAATATATTCCGTCCTGACGAAGGGTCTCGGCCCGAAACGTCGACAGTGCTTCTCCTTATAAATGCTGCCTGGCCTGCTGTGTTCCACCAGCATTTTGTGTGTGTTGTTTGAATTTCCAGCATCTGCAGATTTCCTCGTGTTTGCTCCTATATTCAATGCTCTGATTTATAAAGGCCAGCATACCAAAAGCTTTCTTCACCACCCTATCCACATGAGATTCCACCTTCAGGGAACTATGTACCATTATTCCTAGATCACTCTGTTCCACCACATTCCTCAATGCCCTACCATTTACCATGTATGCCCTATTTTGTTTAGTCCTACCAAAATGTAGCACCTCACACTTATCAGCATTAAACTCCATCTGCCATCTTTCAGCCCAATCTTCTAACTGGCCTAAATCTCCCTGCAAGCTTTGAAAACCTACTTCATTATTCACAACACCACCTGTCTTAGTATCATCTGCATACTTACTAATCCAATTTATCACCCCATCATCCAGATCATTAATGTATATGACAAACAACATTGGACCCAGTACAGATCCCTGAGGCACACCACTAGTCACCAGCCTCCAACCCGACAGTTATCCACCACTACTCTCTGGCATCTCCCATCCAGCCACTGTTGAATCCATTTTACTACTTAAATATTAATACCTAATGATTGAACCTTCCGTGTGGAACATTGTCAAAGGCCTTACTGAAGTCCATATAGACAACATCCACTGCTTTACCCTCGTCAACTTTCCTAGTAACCTCTTCAAAAAATTCAATATGATTTGCCAAACATGACCTTCCACGCACAAATGCATGTTGACTGTTCCTAATCAGACACTGTCTATCCAGTTAATTATATATACCATCTCTAAGAATACTTTCCATTAATTTACACTCCACTGACGTCAAACTTACAGGCTGATAATTGCTAGGTTTACTCTTAGAACCCTTTTTAAACAATGGTACGTCTCATCACTGTTCAGCATCCTGTCAATATCCTGTTGTAACCTACAATAATCTTCTAAACAAACTACAACTCTAGCAATCTCCATATCATCTGTCTGGGGTGGGGGAAATCCCACAGGTCACATGACCCTGTTTGCCCCTCCCATTTAACTACAGATGGGCAACACCCGCGCATCTGTTTCTGGGGCCCCGCCCTCCGGATGATGTAATAATCACTTCCCATGTGCTCACTCTCCGGGTGGGCGGTGTTTTCCCTTTCCGCTCAGAGCTGAAGTGGATCATCTGCGGGATCAGGAGGGGGTCATCGCCCCCTGGGTTGGGGAGCCGGGGGTCGGGATCACTACCTTTGGGATGAAGGTACCACTTTCCCATCGGTGAGTACTGAGATTGATCCTGAGCGGGGCGAACTGATCTTGGCCGTGAGCCCTGAACTAAGTGCCAATTAATCATTTATTACCCAATTTCCTGGGCTCGTCAAAAATAGGTCGACTTCACTTAATCTGCATTGAGCGATCCAAACCAGGAGCCTCGGTTGTCTGTTTCCACAGAATTGAAATGGAAGTCCCGCCAACAGGTCACGTGAGGCTGTTCACCGCAGGTCTGCCCCGCCCTCCGCTTTGTGACGCAAGATCACGTGGCATGTGCGTGCAGTCCCGGGATGGGTGGAGATGCTTCCTCCATGTTGTGTTGGGGAGTCTGATGTTGGCCGCTGAGTCCCGTTAACCTCCCCCAACTCTCCCCGCTTCCTGAGGCTCCTCACATTTGTCCTTGGAGCTCTGTGGCTGTTGTGTCTTCTCCCCGACCGGGGTGGTTGGAAAGGAGAACATCCCAGGTTGTGGGGATCTTTGATTTCACTGCCTGCTTTACCAAGGAACTGAGATGCCTAGGGGGGGAAGAATGGTTTCTGTGATGTGCTGATCTGATCCAAAGGTCTCTGCAGTTCCTCACAGTCATGGACAGAGTAGTTACCATGCAAAGCGTGAAGTGAACAGATGGGAAACTTTCTATAGTGTGGTGATAAGAATTTGGTGAGAATCAAAGAGCATATTCCAAAGTTCTTATTGTTTGTTCTAACTTTGTCGTCTTAGAATCTTTTAGACAGGAGTGTGTAATGTTAATTCAGTATCTGGGTATTGCTGGAGGACCATCAGTGATTGTCCTTGATCCCTTCTCCCACCTGGTTCCATCTACTCATCGCTGCCCATCTTGTTCAACCTCTGTCCAGTCTCCCCTCCCCCGCTTCAGTGATATGCATCAACCATCTGGGTCAACCTCGGTCCACCCTGTATCCCACCACCTCAATGTTATATATCAGCAATCTTTCTTCTAACCCTTGTCTTCATTCTGAAGTGTTCTTTGCACCTTTGGCCTTGCTGAGTTATTCCAGAATTGGTTTTTGTTAGCTGGGATGCCAGAGGATGATCAGGTACCAGTTCTGTTGTGCATTGGTGTGGAGGTGCTAGTCTTTGAACTGTGACTGGCTGACACTCTGCAGCATTTTACTGTCAGCAAAGAGTACTGGGAGAGTTGTGATTGGGCTCTAATCCTGTGATCGGCATTCCAGGCATCTGGCACTGTCGGTGTTTTGGCTTTGACTTTGGTTAGTGCTTCTACAGATGGGGCTGGATGTTCCTCCTTCTGTAGTGAAGCACAAATTTCAAGCAGCTGGAAATTGGTTGTGGGGAAATCCCGGATTGCACTACCCAGGGTGAGATGCGGGGACGATGTGTGAGACTCTCAGGGTCAGTGAGTGGCAGATTCACCTGTGTGACTCTGTGAGGTTGTGTCCTGGGATATCACAGTTTTTGATCCAGGTAAAATGGACCCAGGGATCGAGCTGCTTGGGCTTATGAGGTGTTGAGCGAGTATTTCTGGTCTGGGATCAGATGTTTGTTTCTGGAGTTCCTTTGGAAGCAATGACTGCTAATTTGAGGAGAGGATGAGTCCCCATTCCATCCTCACTGGGAGAGGCCGTGAGTGAATGGGCTGTTCCGTGTTTACAACAGTAGAAATAGACCCGTGAGTTTGGTGTTCAAACTGGGTTTGGAAATTTCCCCCCCCCCACTGTCACCTGTCTGTCACCCGGTGGAAATCAAGCAGAATCTCAAGTTGCTGGAGATCTGCACTAAAAACTGAAAATGTTTGTGATCATTCTGACGAAACATTATTAACCTGAATTGTAAAGTTTGTTCCTCTCCCACAGCTGTTCCTCACCTGCCGAGCATTTCTGGTAATTCCAGTTTCTTTTTACTACTTTCACCCTGGAATGGCTTATATTTCCTGAAATGGGCCTGTTTTAACCTGGAAATGGAAATAGCTCGTTCTGTGATAGTAGAACAGTAAAGAAACCACAACGCTTTTCTGTAAATTATCCTGGTACCAATTTGTCTGTTATTCCCATATATGTGTTCAGTACAGTTGTTGCTAACGGGGTTTACAAGAATAATCTCAGGAATGACCTGCGTTATGTGGGAGGAGCATTTGATGGTTCTGGACCTGTGCTTAGTGGAGTTCAGAGGGATGGTGGGGGTGGTGGGGGATGTATGGTTAAGTAAACCTACCAAATGCTGAAAAGCCTGGATACAATGGATATGGAGAGGATGTTTCCATTAGACGGAGAGTCTGTGATCTGACAGCACAGTCTCTAAAAGACGCTTCCTTTTAAACTGAGATGAGAAAAATATTTTGGCCAAAAGATGTCTGATGTGTGGAATTTGTTGCCGCAGAGGTTGGTTGAGGCTGCCATTTGGGTATGTTTATGACAGAGATTAATATATTGATGATTGCTCATTTTTTATGACGTCTGAGGGACAATAAAAGATTGTTCACTGAGATTATATTTGCCTTCAATGTTTAAATTTCAGTGAGTTTTGTTCTGAGTAACATTAAGCAGAAATGTTTGGTTCTCTTTTTTATTGTTAATGTGCTTCATTATCTTTCATGTTAAAGTTAGACCTGTGGTGAGAGATTTATTGGAAGAAAAACCCCAACTGGAAGCAAACCGCGACTGAAGACGAGGGAACAGCAACAAGTGAACCAGCCCGAGGACTGAGAGCATCAACCGGAGAGAACCCATCTAACTTGGAGAATCCAGCGATTCAGTCAGGAGAAAGTTTGGTGAGTCTCATTTACTCAAACTGGTCCTTTAGACATTACACACCTGTACAAAGGAAGGTAGGAAATAGTTGGAGTGAGACTGAATGTGCCCAGAAGAACCAGTTATGCCTCTGTCAGACTCAGGTGCAGTCTCTCCAGCAGACTGCAACTGGTAATGTGCTTCCAGCAGCTCAGCCCTTTAAAACCACTCCCAAGTCAAATCCGGATAAAGTACAAACTCTTTTTTCCAAGTACCCGGGGCTTACTCAGTTATTCACTCAAACAGAAACAGAGAGACAGAAAGGTGTTAACATGGGGGTGCCCGGATGCAGGGGTGAGCCCTCTCAAACACATAAACACAAACATCACTGTGACGTACCTGTAACAGTTTAAATAAACCACCCGGAGTCTGGTCTTGATGTTAAAACCACTATCTTTATCAGTATCTAATTATAATGTAACAACTTGAGCAAAATAATCAAAAGTTAACAGTGTTCTGAGTATACAGGTGTGTAAATGTAACCCCCAAACCATTGAGCTCAGGGAATACCTAGCTTAAAGTCCTGAGACTGTAAAGTATGGAAGTTCAGTTCGTCCACTGAATAAATGATGAGAGAGAGATATTAGTAATCCAAGTCGAGAGAAGGCAATTGCCACAAATTCCACTGTGGTAAACCAGGATAATAGTTGCCGTAGGTCTTATCTGTCGTCGTTCCAAATCCACATACGAATTATCACCAAAAGTAGCTTATCACAGGGGTACTCTCTTCAAACAGAACTACCACCCAGGCAAGGGTGAGCACATAGATTCCACAAGATCACAAGATTGGGGGGGGGGGGGGGGGGGGGTGGAAGTAGGCCATTCGGCCCATCCAGTCTGATCTGCCACTCCATCATGAGCTAAACTTTTCTCCCATCTAGTTCCAATTTCTGGCTTTCTCTCCATATCCCTGATACCCTGACTAATTAGATACCTATCAATCTCCTCCTTAAACACCCTCAATGATTGGGCCTCCACTGTTATATGTGGCAACGAATTCCATAAATCCACGACCCTCTGGCTAAAAAAATTTCTCCTCATCTCTGTTTTAAATGGGTACCCTCTAATTCTAAGACTGGCCTCTTGTCCTGGACTCACCCACCAAGGGGAATAGCCTTACCACATCTATTCTGTCCAACCCTTTCAACATTCAAAATGTTTCTGTGAGATCCCCTCTCATTCTTCTAAACTCTAATGAATACAGTCCAAGAGCCGACAAACGTTCCTCATATGTTAGCCCCTGCATTCCAGGAATCATCCTTGTAAATCTTCTCTGAACTCTCCAACATCATTACATCCCTTCTAAGACAGGGAGCCCAAAACTGCACACAGCATTCCAAATGAGGTCTCACCAGTGCCCCATAGAGCCTCATCAACACCTCCTTGCTCTTATACACTATTCCTCTTGAAATGAATGCCAACACAGTATTCGCTTTCCTGGTGAACCACCAGTCCAACCTGGTGGTTAACCTTTAGGGTATCCTGCAAGAGGACCCCCAAGTCCCTTTGCACTTACGATTTTTGAATTTTCTCCCCATCTAAATAATTGCCCGATTATTTTTTCTTCCAAGATGTATAACTGTACATTTGTCAACATTGTATCTCATCTGCCATTTCTTTGCCTCTCTCCTAAGCTGTCTGTAACCTTTCTGTTTCTTCAACACTTCCTGCTCCTCCACCTATCTTGGTGTCATCCGCAAATTTAGCCTCAAAACCATTTAATCCATAATCTATATCATCGATATCCAGTGTAAAAAGAAGCAGCCCCAACACCGACCTCTGCAGAACACCACTAGTAACCGGCAACCAAACAGAATAGGATCCCTTTATTCCCACCCTTTGCTTTCTGCCTATCACTCAATGCTCCAATCATTCCAACATCTTTCCTGTAATTCCATGGGCCCTCATCTTATTAAGCAGCTTCTTATGCGGCACCTTATCAAAGGCCTTTTGAAAATCCAAATGCACAACATCCAAAGCCTCTCCCTTGTCAATCTTATTTGAGATTACCTCAAAAAATTCCAATAGGTTGGTGAGGCAGGATCTTCCCTTCATGAAACCATGCTGGCTTGGGCCTATCTTGTCATGCACCTTGAGGTATTTCATAACCTCGTCCTTGAGGATCGACACCAATAACTTACCAATGTCAGGCTAATAGGTCTATAATTTTCATTTCACTGCCTCCCTCCTTTCTTAAACGGCGGAACAATATTTGTGACCTTCCAGTTCCCCGGAACCATGCCAGAGTCTATTGATTCCTGGAAGATCATTTCCAAAGCCTTCACAATCTCCAAAGCCACCTCCTTCAGAACCCGTGGGTGCACCTCATCTGGTCTGGAAGACTTATCTATCCTTAGTCCATTTAGCTTCCCAAGCACTTTCTCTCTAGTAATCTTGACTGTACCTAATTCTATTCCCTGAGACCTCTGGCTATCAGTTGCTGATGTCTTCCACTGTGAAGACTGATGCAAAATACTCATTTAGTTCCTCTGCCATCTCTTTGTTACCCATTATAGTTTTTCCAGCATCATTTTCAATCGGTCCTATATCTACCTGTGTCACTCTTTTACTCTTCATATATTTAAAAAAACTCTTAGTATCCTTTTTTATGTTAATTGCCAACTTCCTTTCATAATTCATCTTTTCTTTCCTAATGGCTTTCTTAGTTTCCTTCTGTAAGTTTTTAAAAGTCATCCAGTCCTCAGTTTTCCCACTAATTTATGCCTTCTTGTACGCTGTCTGTTTTACTTTTATTTTAGCCTTAACCTCTCTTGTTAGCCTCATTTGTGCCATTTTCCCATTCATGATTTTCTTTTTTCTTGCAATATATTTTTCCTGCAGTTATTTCTTGTAGGAATTTCATCCAATTTTGCTCTATCATCCCTCCATCTAGCTTACTTTTCCAATCAACTTGGGCCAGTTCCTCTCTCATACCACTGTAATTTCCTTTGTTCCACTGAAATATCGATACACCTGATACCAGCTTTTCCTTTTCAAATTTGAAACTGAACTCAAGCATATGATGATCACTACTTCCAAGGGGTTCCATTACCTCTAGCTCCCTAATCACCTCAGGTTCATTGCACAGCACCCAGTCCAAAACAGCTAATCCCACGGTGGGCTGATGGACAAGCTGCTCCAAAAAGCCAACCCGTAGGCATTCTACAAACCCCCTCTCCTGAGATCCAGTACCTTCCTACTTTCCCAATCCACTTTCATATTAAAATCCTCCGTAATTATCTTGACATTTTCCTTCTGACACGCTTTTTCTATTTCCAGCTGTAACTTGTAGTCTACATCCCGACTGCTGTTTGGAGGCCTGTATATAACTGCTATTAGTGTCTTTTTACCCTTGCCATTTCTTAACTCGACCAATAAAGATTCTACCTCTTCTGATCCTATGTCCCTTCTTTCTAGTGATTTGATATCGTTGTTTACCATCAGGGCCACGCCACCCCCTTTGCCTACCTTCCTACCTTTTCTATACACTGTGTATCCTTCACTGTGTATTATTCGGCTCCCAATCACATCCATCATTTAGCCATGACTCGGTGATGGCCACAGTGTCATATCTTTTAACCTGTAGCTGTACAACAAGGTCATCCACTTTATTTCTAATGCTGCGTGCATTTAAGTACAGTACATTTAGATCAGTATCTGTTACCAATTTTGATATATTTCTGTTGCCCAGCAAATTACCCCGTTTATTCAGCTGCCTGTCCTTCTTGCCATCTTTGCTGCACAGTATCTTTGACTTATTTCTAGTTTCCTCTTCCTCGACCCTAACACCCTGGTTTCCTTCCCCCTGCCAACTTAGCTTAAACCCTCCCTAACAGCTGTATTAAACAAACCTGCCAGGATATTAGTACCCTTTGCGTTCAGGTGTCAGATTCCACAAGGTACGCCCAGTCCAACACACAAAGTATTACTGCAGAATATCCCTTCTCACAAGTGTTTACCACATAACACACCCGAATCCGGCTAAGGGTTAACAAAAGTGTAGCCACGGGATATTTCAACAAAGTCCCCATATGGATTATACGAATTATCACCAACAGTGATTTGTCACAGGTTTACCCTCTTCAAGTGAATTGCCACACCCATGCAAGGGTTAGCACAAGTGGTCTTCACAGGATACTCCCAGACTGAAAAATCCACTCCTATGGATCAAACAAAGTGACAATCACACATTCGGTATACGCTGGATCAGTAATCAACCCACCCTTCTGGGCATAGGAGAGTGGAAACAGTGACCTTTGGCCACTGGGTCCTTTGTTTCGAACCTTCCATCTTCGTTCTTTCTCTCCGTCTGTCTGTGTGTCTGTGACTGTCTTTGCTCAAGTAAAGCAAACTGTGAGCAAGTGTAAACACGCTGCATAGTCAAATAGTTCTGCCCCCCTCTCTCTCTCTTAGTAAGAATCAAACAGGAGCCGAGAAAGCCAGCGGCTGACGTCACTCAGGCACCGTCTCTAAAAATGACAGTCCACGGCAAGAAACCTAGGGGTTCATCACTCCACTATCAACCAATACCTTTTCCTTTAGTCTGACAGAGTCCTTTAGTAACACGTTTGTAGTCTGTTTGATGTATCCACCGAGATTGCCCCTTCAGTTTCCGTGGGAGTGGTCAGTAACACCTGATATGGTCCTCTCCACCGCGGTCCGAGTTCCCCTCGATCCCAGTTCTGATCAGGACAAAATCCCCAGTTTCTATGGTGGGATAGTTACTCCTCTCTGCGAGGTAGTTCTCTTCCTTGTAAGCCTGTCGTACCTGTGAATGTAATGCTTGGAGAATTTTGGTTAGTTGGCATATATATTTCCCCATCTCTTCCCCTCAGTTATGCATATCCAATTTTGCTGGTAGACTTTCTGGGAGCAATGGTACACAACGTCTTGGTCCCCAGAGTGTCCTCATGGGCCGTCCATGAATGACTTCAGCTGGTGACAACCCTGTTTTCCCATGTGGAGTGACCCTCATGTGGAAGAGGGCTAACGGTAGGACATTCAATCAAGTCAGCCCAGTCTCTGATGTTAGTTTGGTCAATTTACTCTTCAGTGTGCCATTGGCTCTCTCCATTCTGCCAGCGGCCCATGGGTGGTGTATACAGTGGAATTGTTGCTTGATAGCCAGTTCGTTACATACCTCTTCGTTTACTTTCCCAAAACGTGTGGGCCATTGTTAGAGCTCAGCGTCTCTGGCAGGCTGTACCTGGGAGTTATTTCCCCTAATAATACCTTCACAACAGTCATAGCGGTGTATTATTGGTAGTTGGAATAGCTTCAATCCATCTACTAAACACATCTCTAATAACTAAGCAGTATCTATAGCAATGTACTCTAGGCAATTCAATAAAATCAACTTGTGGACACGGAAACGGTCCACCTGTCTGGGGAGTCGTATCCAGTGTGCAGGGTACAGGTTACCAACCATTCCCTCCTTTCCCAGGTGTGTACAATTATGTATATAATCGACCAATATTGGTAAAAACTGTGTAGGAACACAAACCTGTCCCACTGGGGTGGTCCACAAACCTAGGTCGGGGTCTTTCTGGGACGACAGTGTGCGGTCCTCCTCACAGGCGAACTCCTGAAAAGTACGTACCTCCCGCATGTCTGGCAAACCCGCTGTGCTTGAGTCACGGAGGGCTGATTGACGGGAACCCGACGGGACTACAACTACCGAGGATTGTGCCGCACTTTTCTCTGTCTTATCTGCTAACGCGTTTCCTTTAGTGACCCAGTCGGACATGCGTGTGTGGGCCTCACATTTAATAATAGCCAAAGCTCGAGGTAGCTGTAGAGCAGTGAGTAAGTTGTTTACAAAGGTGGCGTTGCTAATGGGGTGGCCAGAGGGGGTCAGGAATCCCCAAAGCCCCGTAGTCATGTACAATTCCGGATGCATAACGCGAACCTGTGTAAACATTCGCATTTTTGTCTGTTGCTGGGATACAGGCATGAGTCAGAGCAAACAGCTCAGCCTCCTGGGCCGAGACAGCAGCTTCAAAAGAGGCCTGCTCAATTACTTCACTGTCTCACTATCGCATCGCCAGAACATCGTTTCCCTGCTGGATCCACAAAAGAGCTTCCATCCTCATAAAACGTTGCCTCGGGCTTGAGGGGTTATTGCGGAATGGATGGGAGAGTCTGTCCTTCTTTCACAGTGATCCGGACAGGGGCAGTTGGTGCGGTCGACTTCATGGCCTGAAATTGCCCAGAGATGGGGTACAACGTCTTGGGTTCAGTCAATATTAAAAGAGTGTCTTACCAGATGTCCCATCTTCACCTCAGACTCCTTCCAGTATCGGAGTTGGCCCGCGGCCAAGTCTTGTCAATCTCCCTCGGTGCTGGAGGCTTGTTTCGTCAGGGTGTAGGCAAGGAACCTAGGGTTGAACCCAGGGCAAACCCTAACGGTGGTATGGGGAACCACCAGCCCTGTCTGTAGCCGAAGGAAATCCGGACCTTTGGCCGGTAATGCACCGCCCTCTCTTCCTTTAACCTCTCCAATCACTGTGACTGGGAACTTCTGTCCCTCGGGGGGTGCTTTCCTCAGTTGAGCACCCCGTAGGGTCATAGCACAGAGTCACATGGGGGTCGGCCCTGGGCATTGGGGGTTCAAACGCAGTGGAGTCCTGATTGTGCTCAACACTGGGGATTGGAAACTGGGGAAGCTGTCGGCTGTTCATTAGTCCCAGGCTGATACCCTTGTCTGTGCATAGAATCTCAACTTCCAACGGACAGAGCAAGTCTCTCCCTGTTAGATTACACCCCCGACTGTAAATGAAACCTCACACTGGTTCTCCTGGAACTCCACCTGCAGTGGCCGGGTACGTGAATACAAACCCAGACAGAGTGATTGTAGCGTTTGATAGCTGGAATCCCTTTTCCCATACTATTTCTTGATCGAGGGTGGTTGTGGTTGCCTCCATATCAATCATAAACGTAATTGGAATTCCAGCAACCTGCAATATTACATTGGGCTCTTCCTGAGGGGTGGTACTCAAGGTAGGAAGCATCCTTGTTTGGCAATTTCTAGATGGGTTATTGTCCCCACCTGTCCCTTGGTAGGTTTTTGCTCCTGTTTCTGATCCCCAGATGTAGCCCGCTCACGTCCTTCTTCCTGCTGAACATGTAATATTAGTTCCCTTTGGGGTTGGTCGGGATTCGAAAGCCGGGTCCCAGTAGTATGTAAAAGCTCGTCCCAATAGTCTGGTCCCGATTCTCCAGGCTTAGGTTTGCATTTGAGTACTTCAGTGATATCTACAGATTGCTGAAGAGCCGTTTCCAAGGCTTGAATAATCTGGTCTGTCTGTTCATTCTCATTAAGGTTTCCTGCTGCAAATCTTCATAGGTTTGGTATCTCAATTCTGCCTTCCATTTCCAGCCCTCATCAGCTGAGAGAATCATGCAGCAGAGACTGGATAAATCTTGCGGGCTCACATTAAACATTGGTATAGTACTGCGGACATACTGAGCAAACTGTGCTGGGTTTTCTTTTCTCTCTGGGGCCTGATTCATGATCATTATCATTTCTTGAGGCTTCCAGTGTGCAGACACAGGAACTACTGAGGGCTGTCCCCCCTCCTGATTGTGGATTGGGCAGTGTTCGGGTGGGCAATTGTCTCTGTGGAGCCATTGGCTCTGGGGTTTTATTGGATTCTCCCCTCCCTGACTCGGAATAATCCTCGGTATTCCCGTTCTGGATCTCGGTATAGGGACCTCCCCTTCCCTGTGCCACTGTTTTACCCGAGCAGCCACTGTATCTGAGAACTGGGAGGATTGGGGTTCAGGGGCACTGGGTGCACTTGGCCTGTGGTAAGGTGGGGGTGGTACGGTGGGTGTCCATTCCTTATCACGATCACTGTCCTCAAACAGGGTCGGTATGCCAGACATGGGTTGGGGATCCCTTGTTTCCCTGTCAGTTCGAACTTTAGACTGACGTTCCCGCCCTTCTCTCCTATCCAGGCCGGCCTTGGTTTGCTTACGTTGTTTTTCCTTTCTTTCTCAAGCTTTTTTATTAAGTTTCAAATTGATAAACACAACAATGATAATGATGCAAAGAGATCGGGATTACATTTAATAACAGTTAACATATACAGACACAGACTCTGAGTAACGTGTGTAATCTCAGCCTCCCAATCTCTTAGTAGCTGAAAATGAAATTAGGAGTGGTACTATCGATCCTTCGGTTAAATTTGAAGAAACTTGGAGGCCATTTATTCAACATTTTCATATGATGTTAGCTGACCTTTTCTGAATCCTTCTCAAGAACTTTTTGTTCGTGTACAGAGGAGCGGAGTTAATGACAAATAAATGTATCCTGTCAAGTCCTATTATATCTAATTTTTTCTTCCAACCATCCAGAACTGATCAAGCTTTTCTTTTATGGAAAACGAAGGGAATAGCATGTTTTCATTATTTACCGTAAATTCCGGACTATAAGCCGCTACTTTATTCCCACACTTTGAACACTGTGGCAACACTGCGGCCTATACTATGGTGCGGCTAATGCATGTTTTTTTTTCATGCCGCCAAAAACATTTTGCCTCGTAACAGTAGACCAATAAAATTGATGAGTAGTTCAGAGGTCCAATGAAATTGTACGATAAATCAAGCGCACTTTCACAATTAAATTATTGTAAATCAGTCATTTGTACTCACCCTCATCAACATGGAAAACACTCGAAGAAAAGCATATGATGCAGCTTTTAAGTTAAAGGCGATCAATCTGGCGGTTGAAGAAGGAAATCGAGCTGCTGCACATAATCTTGGCATAAATGAATCGCAGGTGAGACGGTGGAGACGCCAGCGTGAAGAACTGAGTCAATGCAAAAAGACGACAAAAGCTTTCAGAGGTAATCATAGCAGATGGCCCGAACTTGAAAACTTTCTTGAAGACTGGGTTAACACACAGAGAGCAGGCGGCCGCGGTGTTTCCACCGTGCAGATCAGACTGAAGGCTAAAGCAATCGCCACCAAAATGAAAATCGAAGATTTTAGAGGTGGGCCATCGTGGTGCTTTAGATTTATGAGACGAAAAGGCCTGTCCGTCAGGGTACGCACGACTCTGTGTCAGTAGCTCCCTCCCGACCGCGAGGAAAAACTTGCTAACTTCCGCACATTCACTCAAACAAAGATAGCGGAGAATTCCATCGGGCCAGATGATATCATAAATATGGATGAAGTACCTTTGACGTTTGACCTGCCTCTCACTCGGACTGTTAATAAAAAGGTGACTCGTCCATCACACTGAAAACAAGTGGCCAAGAGAGAACGCATTTTACTTGTGTTCTGAGCTGCACAGCATCCGGACTAAAGCTTCCACCGATGGTGATTTTTAAGCGGCTGACAATGCCAAAGGAAAAATTCCCAAAAGAAATCATGGTGAAAGTCAATAAGAAAGGTTGGATGATGGAGAGTCTAATGAAGGATTGGCTGAGAGAGTGCTACGCCAAGCGACCAGGGGGATTTTTTCACAGAAAAAAAGCATTGCTCGTTATGGTTTTAGTGCGCAGGAGGAAGATGAAGAAGGTGGTCAATAACTTTTCCTGGTAGGCTGCAGTATATATATATATTTTTACCAGTCGTTAGGAGATATTGGAATGTTGTTCGTGCACTGTTCAGTAAAAAAGTATACGCAACGTAATTTGTGTGTTACTGATACGTATGTATATCTAAAAGTAGCTGTGTTACAGGCACTGTTCGAAAAAAAGCATTTGCAATATGTATTTGTTTATGTTACCATACGGATTTAATTAAAAGTTAAAAAATCCTCACGTGTAATATCTTTCTGTGTAAATATCTCATATTACAACGTGGGACACCTGCGGTTTAAAATCCGGTGCGGCCTGTACAAGTACAAAATTGATTTTCTTTCTAAAATTAGAGCGTGCGGCTTTTAATCAGGTGCGCTCTGTAGTCCGAAATTTACGGTACTCATGGATAACTGTCTCCTGTCTTTTGAACAGTTGTCTAATAAATATAATTTGCCTAGATCACATTTTTTCAGATTAGAAACTTCTTGAATGTTATTTTACCCACTTCTGAATTCCACATCAAACTGAAATTACAGAAAAAATTGTAGGTTTAAACCCCTGTCAGAAGAGTTTAATAGCAATTATTTATGATCTGATTACGAATATACATCTAGGTACATCTGATAAAATTAAGAATGAAGGGGAAAGAGAACTTCAGGTATTTTTACCTATAGAGAAATGGGAGAAAATTCTCCAACTAGTTAACACTTCTTCAATGTGTGCAAGGACGTAGCGGTGGAAACAAACCCAAGTGCTGAACGCAGGCACAAAGGCCAAATCGGGAGGCGTTACGGTCATAGCGAGTGTGGATTGGGTGCCAAGGGAGTCTTTACCCGGAGTCTTGGTTTTAGTAGAGAATTCAGGAACGATGCTGGACTTAGAACTGATAATCCGAAGAACCATGGAACGAGGTTACTCATACACAAGTTGACCAACGAACTGGCAGCTCCTTGTTGTGGTCACGGAGTTCTTATACAGCATTTGCTGATGGAAAGCAGGTGTTTGTAGTTAGTGGAACCTGGGAATAATTGGAACTAAATGAGGTGATTGAGGCCCAGTTCCTGAAGTGAATAGCCAGTTGGGCAATTGCCAGAAGGGACCATGACATGTTCACGCTTAGATAGGGCCCATATGTCTGAGGATGTTAGCTCATTTTTATTACCATATAAATCCTGTCTGTGACAGACGTAATTCTTTTTTTTTAATTAATTTTTTTTATTTAAGTTCATCATCAAACAAACATTTCCAAAAGATGTATTTCAGACATTGTGCATATATATCATATAATCATATATGTCACAAATCTCCACAAAGTATTTCAGTTCAATTCAGTTTCAGTTTATTGTCATTGTCACAAATGCAATGCAGTTAAAAAAATGAGACAACTGCAGAATGATATCACGAAAGCACATGACAGAACAGACTACACCAGAAAATCCACATAACGTTTGGCAATCCCCAATCCAGAGTCCGGAGAGGCTGCTGCGTATTAATATCGCACTACCATCTTAGCGCGTTCCCCGGAAAGGAGCTCCAAATCCTCTAGACAAAGCAAGACCAAAAACTAAAGTTACAATACCTGCACAAAACCACATAGTTACAACAGTGCAAACAATAGCATAATTGATTAAAAAACAGACCGTGGGCACAGTAAAAATAGTCCAAAGATGTTAAAGGACTATAAGTTTGCAAGAAACCACCACACAGTTTCCACAAGACCTCAGGGTCCTGATAGACTCGCCATCCCAGGCCGGCAGCAGAAGAGAATACCCCCGCTATGGACTTCCACAGCGCTGCCCGACTCAGCCTCGCAGACGCAGCACACAATGAAAGCTCCGTCGAACCCAGCCTCGCAGACACAGCACACAATGAAAGCGACCTGACCACAGCGGACTCCAAATCCATCGAACCTCCGAGCTTCCGACCATCCCCTCCGGCACAGCTTCTCCGAGCACCATCCTCTGCTGAGGTATACACTCAGTATGTATTTTATGTATGTAAGTCGAATGTATTTTAAGATTTGACAACCCCTCATACATGCTTGAAATGATTCTACTACCGTTATCTGAATTATATGCTTTTCTAAATAGCTCTATCAAGCATGTATTACATTTTTAAGCATCTTATTAACATATTGTCACATCTGTAAATACTGATAAAAATCTTGTTTTTCTAGTAAGTGTTTCTCTTTAAGCATTTCAGAGTTGTACAGTGTTCCTTCTTTCATTATATTGCAAAGAACTGTTATTCCTTTAGCTTCCAGTCCTTAAATCTAGCATCCAATTTATTTGGTGTAAAATCCGAGTCATAAGCACACCATTTAAGAATTGCAATATCTCCCTCTAGATTATATTCTTTTATAGTAGTTTTCCATATTTTAAGAGTCAATTTCACCCATGGGTTATCAATAGTATTTATGTACCTTTGCAGGTTGTTATCAGCCAAAATTGCTTGTATGGGGATGGGAAGTACCCGCTCCTCAATGTTTTTCCATTGAGCGTCACATGATGGGTTGCACCAACATATCACAGCTCTCAACTGTGCTGCAAAATAATAATCTCTGAAGAGAAGGTAGGCCCCATCCTCCCTTTTCCTGGGCTAATTGCAATGTTTTGAGACAAACTCTAGGCCTTTTACCTTGCCAAATATACCTTGATAACTTGTTCCATTCATTGAATTGATTTTGATTAATCTCTATTGGTAGGGTCTGAAAGAGATATAACAGTCTGGGCAGTGTATTCATTTTAATAGACTCAATCCTTGAACTGAGACTGAAAAAAGGAATCAGGTTCCATCTTGCCATATCTTCCTTAATTTTTTTTATATAAAGGCTAATAATTACATTCTGATAATTTTGCCAAATCTTTTGGCATAATGATGCCCAAATATTTGCAAGACTCTGTTTGCCATGCCCAAGGATATCTACTTTCAACTTCTCTTGGTGGGCTATAGTAATATGAAAGTAATTGGGCTTTATCTATGTTGTTCTTGTATCCTGATAATTAACCATATTGTTCAAAGGATTGCATCAATTTAGGTAAAGAGTATGTTGGTTGCCCCAGATAGATCAAAATGTCATCTGTGTAACAAGCCAATTTATGCTCTGTCCCTTTAATAGTAATTCCCCTGATATCTTAATTTTGTCTGATGTATTGAGCTAATGGTTCCAGATATAATGTGAAGAGTAGCGGTGACCATGCACAACCCTGTCTGGTGTCCCTTTCTAGGGTAAAACTATTTGATAAATATCTGTTGATTTTAATCCTAGCAGTGGGGTTGTCATATAGTGCCTGTATAGTTTTAATAATTGTGTCTTGGGAACCAAATCTATGTAAAACTCTGTAAAGAAAATTCCAATTAACCGAATCAAATGCCTTTTCAGCATCCACACTTAGCACTATTGCTTAAATTTTATTTTTTTGTATATGATCCATAATGTGAAGTGTCCTTTGTATATTGTCTTGTGTTTGGCGTTGTCGTATAAAACCTGTCTGATCATTACGTATCAGTATGGGTAGAAACTCCTCTAATCGTTTGGCCATGATGGAGGTAAATAACCTGTAATCTACATTAAGAACGGATATTGGTCTAAATGACCCGCATTCCATTTTATCCTTGCCTTCTTTCAGTATAGCTGAGATTATCGCTTCCTTCCAACTGGGTGGCATTTGTGCCTGTTTTAGAGCCTACTTCAGTGTGGGGAGTAAAACAGGAATTAACTCATTTTTAAATTCTTTATACCACTCTGCTGTATACCCATCTGATCCTGGTGACTTGCTTAATTTAAGCCTACTAATTGCAGCTTTTAATTCAACTTCAGTTATGTCAGCTGTCATTGTTCTATTTTGTTCTTCGCTTAAAGTGGGTAACTCTAGAGAATTCAAGAAGGTGTCAATTTGGGTTATGCTTCCCTCTGGAACTTTGGAATATAGAGTTTTGTAAAACACTTCCAGAGCTTCTTGAATTTTACTTAGCTTATTTTTTATCATTTTTTTCTTGGGTCCCTAATTCTAAGAATTGTATTTTCTGCTATCTTTTGTTTTCAGTTTCCACGCCAGTATTTTCATAGACTTTGATCCACTTTCATAATGTCTCTGTTTCAGAGACATTAAATTTTTCTTGATTTCGTGTGTAGCCAAACTGTTAATTTCATTCCTAATTTTTTAAGTTTCCCCTAATGTATCCTGTGCCAAATTCAGTTAGTGTTTTTTCTCTAGTTCCTTCAGCCTATTTTGTAATTCCTCTAATGTTTTATTCATTTTTTTCTTATATGAAGATATTGCTATAACTTTCCCTCTTAAGACCGCCTTCAGAGTATCCCATAAAATGGGAGGTGAAACCTCTCCATTGTCATGGAATTCTCAGTAGAGACCAATTTCTTTTTTAATTTGTTCCTTAAAGTATGGATCATTGAGTATGCTTGAATTTAGTTTCCAAATAGTATTCTTTGGCTGTAGATCAAAATCAACAGATAAATATATAGGTGCATGGTCATTTCAATCTATTGTCCCAATTCCACAGGTGTTTATTTTGTCTTTGTCTTTTCCAAATGTTATGAAATAGTCTATTCTTGTATATACAGAATGGGGAGCAGAATAATGAGTGTAATCCCTTTTGTCAGGGAAATGGTCACTCCACATATCAATTAAACCAACATGTTCAAAAAGCGTATTAACTTCCTTATGTAAAGATTTTGTTTCATAGCTTTTTCTATTGGAAGAGTCTAAGTTTGGTTGTAATTGTAAATTTAAGTCTCACCCACATATCAGGAGACCTTCTGTTTCCACTACCATAATATCAGTAATTTTCTTAAAGAAACCAATATCACTTCCCGAGGGTGTGTATATATTCAATAAAGTAACTGAATTTCCATCTATGTTCCCCCCTACCAGAATATATCTGCCCTCTTTATCTCCCATTTTGAATACTTTTTCAAAATTTAGCTTACTTGAGATAAGAATAGCAACTCCTCTCCTTTGTCCTGATTTATGAGAGAAGAAAAACAAATTAGTGAAGCCCATTCTATTTAGTTTTCTTTGCTTGTTATCACTTAAATGAGTTTTCTGTAAATATACTACATGGGCTTGTTCTTTTTTCATTTTGGATAAAATTCTATTATGCTTGATTGGATTTAATAGCCCATTGACATTAAAAGAAATGAATTTTACTTTGTCCTTAGCCATCTGTATTTATCTGTCAATGTATCATTGAAATTAGCAGAATAAAACTTAATCGATCTACTCCCTGAACAAATAAGAACCAAGAAATGCAAATAATAACAAAAATGGCAATGAACGATTCCAAGGCTGAGGTCTCTAGTAGATGACCCTGTGTTGAGCTAGAGGAAATGTCCAGCTGTGGGGGGATAACCCCTCCTACTTGTGAGTTGAGGGCCCCCATTGCAATATTCATAAAAGTCAGTGAACAAATCCATTACACAGAAAAGATTTCCCTGTGTACTCCTATAAGTATACACACACGCACGCGCGTGCATATATATACATATATATTACATACATTCACATATATGCATGCACACACACACACACACACACATATATATATATATACTTATTTTGGGGAAAAAGGAGTAAGTGAGCGAAGAAAGAATAACAACTAAGTAATATAAAATCCACATTATAATAAGTATTTCTCGAGATAGGTATATCACCGTTTATTTTTGCTTCCGTTTAGCTTCTCAACATTTTTAAAGTTAGCCAAACCTTATGGCTCTTCTGGAGGGGGTGAGGACTGTCTTTGGAAAGCCCCCAGTCTCTTCCTGATATATTTCTCTCAGCCTCCTCTCGTCTCCTGCCTTCTCGATTCTCGCACTATTTCCCAAGCGGTGCAGGATAATTCCTCAGCCAGGCTTTCCCTCGGTTTGATCACACTGATGGGAAACCCTCTGGCCTTCATGTCTGTAGTCGCCTCTTCCAATGTCTGATACAGTTGGATCCCATCTTGATAAAACACTCGAAGTTTAGCAGGGTATGGAGTTTGAAATCTAATCCATTCTTGTATTAGTATTCACTTTACTTCAGTGTATTCTTTACGTTTCTGCAGGACCGCCGGTGGGGTAATCTTGGTCAAAATATATTAATTTATCATCTAAAAACACCCTCTTCTTACCCCAGGCACTTCGTAGTATCTCCACCTTGATACTGTATCGAAGGAATTTATTTATTATTGAGCGTGGCTTATCTGCTCTATCTTGGGTAGGGTTCGGGACGAGCGCATGATGCGCTCTCTCAATTTCCAGCTCCATAGTCGAGGGAAGTTCCAGCGTGTCCCACAGCAACTTTCCAACAAACTCCGTCATAGACAAGCCCTCCACTCCTTCGGGAACGTATATTTTGATATTTTTTTGCCGTGATCTTCCCTCCAGGTCAAGCAGTTTACTTTCTTGGTGATTTAATATTTTTAACGTCTTACTTAGTATCTGTTCCATGTTTTGAACGTGATCTTCCACCTTCTCAATTCGAGTCTCTGCCACCGCTATTTTTTGATTGACGTTGGCGAGCTCTGACTTAATATCATGTAACTGCTGTTTTATATCTTTCTGGAACTCCAATATCTCTTTCAAAATTGCGATCATACTCGCCGCTTCGCCTGAACGAGGTCCGGTGTCCACCTCACTCACACGCAGTCAGGTAGGAGAGCTGCTCGCTGCACTCCTCTCAGCCGCAGGCTCCGCGGTGTCGCTTTTTTTATTTCCATTCTTTTTCCCCATTCTTGTCCCACTTATCAGTTCAAATACTTTTGAAAAATACTATATTTGATGGGTTAATGGGGCTTAATACGCGTTTTTCCGGAGGAACCAGTGACTTCAGCTGCCCTTCTCAACGATGATGTCACCGGAACCCCGGTAGATGTAATTCTGAGGTAGCTTCCTTGACACACATGTTCTGGTCGTGTCCTCTTTTGGAAAAATATTGGACAGACATTTCTGATATTATTTCATTAGTTTTGCTTACATTGTTTTTCCTGCTCTCGTTTTCGGCGCCCATCCACCCATTCACTCTCCGCTTTTAGCATCTCCCAACCTTTGGCGTTCCTCTATCCCTTTGTCACATGCATTATTCCTCCAACTTGCTAATAATATACTGTTCCACTTCACATCTGCCCTTTCAACAATTTCCACCTCTTTCCGCAGTTCTTCCATTTCAAATTTACTGCTTGTTCGCATGAGGTAATATCCCAGGTTGCCCCCCCCCCCCACCCCCAGTGACCACATTTTGTTCCCCAATTTCTTATTCAGCACTGCACTCAACATTCGCAAATCTTTTTCCTTTTCTGGAAAATTCTCACACATATTGTGTCGGGCTGCTCCTGGCCCACTCGTATCAATCAACTACAATCAACCCATGTTCTCGAAGTAATTTACCCGGCACAAAGCCTCCCGCTCAATTAACAACCAGATAAATTTACCCGGCTGGCACCTCCTGCCCACTTAATACATTTACCCGGTTGGCACCTCCTGCTCAATTGATAAATTTACCCAACACGTTTACCTCCTGCCCACTTAGTAAAATTTTGCCTACCTTATACAAGTCTCTTGACAGATTCTTTCCTGATCCTGTCAAGGTATGTGATCGGCCTTGGGTGAGGGACCGTACCTCCAAAGGAACTAACAGAGAGCGACAAAAGGTAAAATACCGATTGGGTGCCCGGTCGGTCTCTGCAGTCCCCAGAGTGGTCCAGCCGCTTCCTCAGCCCTTCTGCTTGGCACTCCCTACATTGGGATCCTGTTCGTGATGCCAAATGTTAGAGTTGAATCTGAATAAAACTCGGGAGACCAGATTCTTATCATCACCACAGTTTATTGCTCATTCTCCTGCAGGAGTTTGTGATGCAGTTGTCAAAGGGAAGGCACGTAAGTACTGCCACCATCTGACAAGTGGACTGATTTAGTCAGGTTACAGACGTATATTTATACATAGTAAGCCCCATACATTACTCTTGCAAGGTGTTATTTGAACTGGTACGCCCACCAAGTCTGTTGGTGCAAAATTTAATTACTTTGATAAGGGAGTTTGTTGAATCAAAGTTGTAATTACAGATGGATGTTCTGTCCAGTCCTTATCAGTTACAGTATTCCCTTTGCAAGGCCCTGACTTAATTACAGATGTTCATTCCTGTCCTTATCCGTGAGTCCTCCTCCCTATACTCAAACAATGTATAATCTTATCAGTCTCTCTGCAAGCCGCAGAGAACTGGTAATGAGCCTGTCTTAGCTAACTGCTGAAGACACAATTCACTAATTCCTATTCAGTCCCAATTATTCTTTTAGGCAGAGGTTACATACATTTTTTATATATCCTTAATTCCTCAGGAAAGTTCAGGGGAAATATTTATGTCCAATATAGAAACTGGTGTTTTCTATGTGTATTGTGGTGATGCAAAAGTTGCTGGAGAATTTACAAGTGGGAAGAAGTGGGGTGATATTTGGAAATCTGACTTTTTAAAGCGTAATTCAGCAAGCATATCACATATGGACAGTTTGAAAACGCTCTGGTGAGAATATCGTTCATTACCCAGTACAGGCTTGCTACATAGGTTGTGTGAGAGTGCAGATGAACTTGATCACAACCCAGAGGAGATCAAAGTTCTTATCAACAGTGATTTGCTAGCTGTTAAAATGAATACCTCTCTATTTAAAATGCACTCTGTACATGTTGTCACTGGGTTAAAAAAAGTGCACAGTACGAGATTTATGCGTACTCTGCTCATTACAAATTAGAGCGGACATTGGTGGGAAGGTGGGGAGACCTCCATTGTCCCTGATGCCCTCACCTACAAGATGTGCATCCAGCTACAGCTTGTAACCCTGCACTTTAAGGAGTTGGCACTTGAAATTGAGTAATTCTGAACCATCCAGGAGTTGGAGGGGGTGATAGATATGACCTGAAGAGAGTTGAGTTACACCCAAGGTGCAGGACACAGGAAACTGGGTGAGAGTCAGGAAGGGGAATAAGGTTAAATAGCCATCGCAGAGTACTCTTGTGGCTATCCAGCACAACAACAGGTGGACCACTTTAGAAACTGTTGGGGGGGATTACCCGGCAGAGGAAAGTCAAAGGGGTGATAGAGATTCATTAGTAGGGGAAGAGAACAAGAGGGGATTAATATCCTAGTGGTAGGGCTTGCTAGAGCTAGTGTGGGGGAGAGATGATGTGGTTAAAATAAGTTGTAGGGGGAATGGGAGCCAGAACAGAGAGTGGAGAGATTGAATTGGAATTGACTTTATTACATACATCCTTCCTCTACATGAGGAATAGAAATCTTTATGTTACATCTCCATCTAAGTGTGGAATGTGTAATTAATAGTAATTTATAATAAATAGTTTGTACATGGGACAGTCAATATAACATGGAAATGCAATTGGATCAGCATGAATTAATCAGTCTGATGGCCTGGTGGCAGATGATGTCCCGGAGCCTGTTGGTCCTTTTGCTGTGGTACCGTTTTCTGGATGGTAACAGCAGGGACAGTTTGTGGTTGTGGTGAAATGGGTCCCCAATATCTTTTGGTCCCTTTTTACACACTTGTCGCTGTAAGTGCCCTGAATAGCGGGAAGTTCACATCTACCGATGCACTGGGCTGTCCGCACCACTCTCTGCAGATTCCTGCCATTAAGGGAGGTATAGTTCCCATACCAGGCAGTGATGCAGCTAGTCAGGATGCTCTCAATCGATGAATCGATTTCCAAGTAACTTCAATAGCCTTTTTGTCTACTGCCAATGCAATTTTTATGTCCCTGTAGAAAGTTCTTAGGAATTGGGGCCCCATCCCAAACTTCTTCAACCACCTGAGGTGAAAGAGGTGCTGCTGTGCTCTTTTCACCACACAGCCGGTATGTACAGACCACGTGAGATCCCTGGTGATGTGGGTGCTGAGGAACTGAAAGCTGTTCCCCCTCTCAACCCCAGATCCACTGATGTCAATAGTGGTGAGCCTGTCTCCATTCCTCCTGCCGTCCGCAACAGGCTCCTTTGTTTTTGTGACAATGAGGGAGAGTTTGTTTTACTGACACCAGTCAGATGTTGTTCAGACCGCAGACAGAGTCAGCGATCAAATGGTTGAGCATAGCTCAATGAATGTGCTGAGCTGTGTATATCACAACGCAGGAAGCATCGTAGGAAAGCCAGATGAGTTCAGGAGGGGCTTGATTGAACCCTACAGTCTAAGGGATTTAGAGGAACAAATTTGTAGAGAGATCGCAGACCATTCCAAGAAACAAAGGTTGATTCAGTAAGTGATTTTAATTTTCCATATATTGACTGGTACTCCCATACTGTAAAGGACTCAATGGGGTAGAGTTTGTCAAATCTGCCCTTAATCAGTACGTAGAATTCCCAACATAGAACTGTGCAGTAATCTGTTGGGAAATGATCCAGGGCTGGTAACAGAAATTAATGATCATTATGCCATGAGATTCAAAGTAAATATGGAAAAAGAGGGGTCTGGACCACGGGTTGAGATTCTTTCTTTCTTTCTTTTTCAATCTTTTTATTAAATTTCATATATAAAAAAAAACAACACAAAATAATGAATAGATTACAGATTCAATAAACTTGAGATTACATTAGTAATAGGATAATAATATCCTATTAAAACATCCATCAACAAAAGGTACATAAATCAATCAAGTCTATGTAAATATATATGAAAAACAAAAATAATCGTCGAAAAAAGAAAAAAAAAATTGAAATTATATATGAGAAAAAATATATAATGAAAAAAAATACTAAACTAACACTAACATGGGCAATAATAGCACTTTATAAATATATAAAGGTGTCAAGAAAAGAACTCCAGAACTCCATACCTGAACAAGTATAAGTAGAGAAAAGGATCTGAAATAAGCCAAATTAATTCATATGAAAGTGTCGAATAAATGGTCCCCAGGTTTCTTCAAATTTAATTGAAGAATCAAAGATAGTGCTTCTGATTTTTTCCAAACTCAGATAAGAAATAGTTTGGGAGAACCACTGAAATGTAGTAGGAGGATTTACTTCTTTCCAGTTTTGTAATATAGACCTTCTGGCAATTAATGTTACAAAGGCAATCATTCGTCTGATTGAAGGGGAAAGTTGATTGCCATCTTCATTTGGTATACCGAAAATTGCAGTAATAAAATGGGGTTGTAAATCGATATTCCATACTGAGGAAATGACATCAAAAATGTCCTTCCAATAGTTATGTAGAGTGGGACATGTCCAAAACATGTGAGTCAATGAAGCCACTTCTAAGTGACATCTGTCACATTGAGGATTAATATGCGAATAAAATCGGGCAAGTTTATCTTTAGACATATAAGCTCTATGTACAATTTTAAATTGTATTAAAGCATGTTTAGCACAAATAGAGGAGGAATTAACCATTTGTAAAATTTTTTCCCATTTATCTGTTGATATATTACATCGAAGTTCTTTTTCCCATTCTTGTCTAATTCTATCCGATATTTCTGGCTGTATCTTCATAATCATGTTATAAATAAAAGCTACTAATCCCTTCTGACAAGGATTAAAAGTAAAAATCAAATCTGAAAAATCCGATGGAGTTGAATTAGGAAAAGATGGAAGAATTTTATGTAAGAAATTTCTAATTTGTAAGTATCTAAAAAAATTAGATTTAGGTAATTCAAATTTGTTGGATAGTTGATCAAAAGACATCAAAGTACCTTCAAAAAAAAGATCACGAAAACATTTTATACCTTTCCTTTTCCATATACTAAAAGCTTGATCTGTCAATGAAGGTTTAAAAAAAAAATTACATAAAATAGGGCTGTCCAAAGCAAAGTTTTTCAGATTAAAGAATTTGCGAAATTGAAACCAAATTCGTAGTGTATGTTTAACAACAGGGTTAGATATCTGTTTATTGAATTTGGCTAAATCAATAGGAAGAAAAGAACCAAGAACGGAAAATATAGAATATCCCTTAACCTCACTACATTCCAAATTTACCCACTGTGGGCACACAGGTGAATCCAAATCTAGTTTCCAGTACATTAGGTTACGAATATTATTCGCCCAATAATAAAATCTAAAGTTAGGTAAAGCTAGACCACCATCTTTTTTAGACTTTTGTAATTGCCTTTTGCTTAACCTAGGATTTTTATTTTGCCAAACAAATGAGGAAATCTTTGAATCAATATTATCAAAAAAAGATTTAGGAATAAAAATTGGTAAAGCTTGGAATAAATATAAAAATTTCGGTAAAATCATCATTTTAATAGCATTAATCCGACCAACTAATGATAAAAATAAGGGAGACCATCTAGTAGTAAGTTGCTGAATTTGATGAAGCATAGGTAAAAAATTCAGTCCAAATAAATCTTTATATTTCTTGGTGATTTTTATACCTAAATAGATAAAGTTATCAGTAACAACTTTAAATGGCATCCTATCACTCAATAAAGTTTGCGCGTTTAAAGGGAATAACTCACTCTTATCTAAGTTTAACTTATAACCAGAAAAACTACCAAATTGAGCCAACAAGGATAAAATAGCAGGAATAGACCTACTAGGATTAGAAATATATAACAACAAATCATCAGCATAAAGCGATAATTTGTATAACTTCTCATTACGGGTAATACCAAAAATATTAGGAGACTCACGAATAGCAATAGCTAAAGGTTCTAATGCAATATTAAATAATAAAGGACTTAAAGGACAACCTTGTCTCGTACCACGAGATAATTGAAAAAAAGAGGATCTATAATTATTTGTAAGAACAGAAGCAACAGGTTTATAATATATTAATTTAATCCATGATATAAAATTAGGACTAAAATTAAAGTTTCTCAATGCATTAAATAAATATGTCCATTCAACTCTATCAAAGGCTTTTTCAGCATCTAATGAGATAACACATTCTGGGGTTGTAGGTGATGAAGTATAAATTATGTTAATCAATTTTCTAATATTAAAAAAGGAATATCGATTCCTAATAAAACCAGTTTGATCTTCTGAAATAATCTGTGGTAATACCTTTTCTAATCTAATGGCTAAAATTTTTGTAAGAATCTTAGAGTCTACATTTAATAATGATATAGGGCGATAAGATGCACATAAGGTAGGATCTTTATCTTTTTTAAGAATTAAAGAGATAGTAGCTTCATAAAACGATTGAGGTAATCTCTTCTTAACAAACGCATCATTAAAGATTTCACATAGCCAAGGAGAAAGCAATAAAGAAAAAGTTTTAAAAAATTCTACAATAAAACCATCAGGACCAGGAGCTTTCCCTGAATTCATTGATGAGATAGCCTCTCTTATTTCATCCATAGAAATAGGAGCATCAAGCAAGCTACAATCTTCATCTATCAGTTTAGAAATATTCAAATTATTAAAAAAATTATCCATCGTAAACCGGTCACCGTCAAATTCTGATTGATATAAAGATTTATAAAAATCTTGAAAAGTGTTATTGATTTCTTTATAATCAGTAGTTAAATTACCGTCTTGTTTACGAATTTTAATAATTTGTCGCTTAGTCGAAATAGCTTTTAATTGATTAGCTAACAATTTACCAGTTCGATCACTATGAATATAAAATTGAGCCCTAGTCTTAATTAATTGATTCTCAATTGAAGAAGATAATAATAAACTATGTTCCATTTGAAGCTCAACTCTCTTCTTATAAAGTTCTTTGGTAGGAGTAACGGAATAAATCTTATCAATTTCTTTAATTTTATCCACCAATAAAGCTATATCTGAATATCTTTGTTTTCTTTTACCAGCGGAATATGAAATAATTTGTCCACGAATAAAAGCCTTGAAAGAGTCCCAAAGTATTCCTTTATCAATCTCTTCATTATAGTTTGTTGAAAAAAATAAGTCAATTTGTTGTTTTATGAAGGTAATAAATTCTGGATCTTGAAGTAAAGTAGCATTAAGTCTCCAAGATCTAGTATTGATAGAAGAATCCGAAATCTTGATAGATAACTTCAAAGGCGCATGATCCGAAATAGCAATAGAATCGTATTTACAATCAATAACATCTGTTAATAAACGATGATCAATAAGAAAGTAATCAATTCTAGAATAACTATGATATACATGTGAAAAAAATGAAAATTCTTTACCTTTAGGGTTCAAAAACCGCCATATTTCAGTAATTCCAGAATCAACCATAAAAGAATTAATAAGTAAAGCTGATCTATTCGGAAGAGTTCGAATAGGTTTAGATCTATCCATCGAAGGATTCAAACAACAATTAAAGTCTCCACCCATAATCAACATATATTCATTCAAATTAGGAAGAGAAGTAAATAAACGTTTAAAAAATTCAGGACAATCAAAGTTTGGAGCATAAATATTAACTAAAACAACTTTCCGATTAAAAAGTGAACCAGTTATCAGCAAAAATCTACCCTGTGGATCAGAAATAATTTCATAATGTGTAAACGAAATTGAGGCGTCTATAAAAATAGACACACCCCTAATTTTAGCGGTACAATTTGAGTGAAATTGTTGACCTTTCCAGAACCTAAAAAAACGTTGATTATCCTCCCTCCTAATGTGGGTCTCCTGTGCAAAAATAATATTAGCGTTCAATCTATGGAATACTTTAAATATTTTTTTACGTTTAATCGGATGATTTAAACCATTAGTATTCCACGAGATAAAGTTAATAGATTTATCCATCATACCAATATTAATTGTGTGTATCATAAAAGGTTAAAAAGACACATAACCCACAATTTAGGAAGAAGGAAAATTGATTCAGGAGCAACCGGAGATCCTGACACCTCAACAATATTAACAATTTAAAGTCAGCCCATAAACTAAAAGCAAAAAAATAAAAAGCAAAAGCATGAAAAAAGATCCCTCCCCCCTCCCCCCACCCTTTGAAAGAAAGCCAAGCGGCAGGCGCATAAACTAATACTAATATTACCCCCATTTCAAGATGGCAGCTCCATAAGAAAATTTTTTAAGAAAAAACTATATAACACCCCAATTAAAATATAGAGTTGCAAAAAAAAATATATATATATATATATATACCTACATATATATATATATATATATATACACATACACATACACACCCATATCAGACAAATCAAAAAAAAAACTAAAATAGTAAAACCAGAAAGATCATTAATAAAAAAAAATGCACATTAAAGTTTAAAAATGTGATACACCTTTAAAAAAGAAATTCCATATTCAGATACAAAGATGACGTTTCACAAGCCAAGACTTATGGGAAGAAGAAACGACATTTTGAGAAAGCCATATTACAAAATATGAATATAAATTCAGCAATCTAATAAGAAAATATAGTAAAAAAGTTATCAAAATAGAATATTTTTATAAAAAAAAAGATTTAATAGACACTACAACATATTTAAAAAAAAAACTAAAGAAAAAGAATTCAAAACCTTTGTTCCATTTCTAAATACAGGCAAGCAAATAAACGCTTATAAAAAGTAAAGACTTATGGGAAGAAGAAACGACATTTTGAAAAAAAAAATAATTCATTATTACAAAATACAAACGTATATAAAAAAAGGATATTATAAAAATTAAAACAGCATCTATAAGCAATAATAATAGTAGTAAAAAAAAAAGACCCAGACCCATAGTTCAAAATAAGAAGTTATAACCCAACTTCCAGGGTTAAAACTTAAAATGAAATAACATCCTCTCTCCAAAAAAAAATCTTCAATGTAACTCATAGTTCAAGTTGCACTAGAGGATCGATATTCTTCAACAAATTTCTTCGCTTCTTCAGGAGTGATAAAAAAGTGTAGACTGTTGTCGGGCAGCACCATTCTAAGCTTCGCTGGATACATTAAAGCTTGTTTAAAACCAATCGAATGAATCTCTGCCATCACTGGTTTAAAAGCGATCCTGGCTTTCATTACTTCATACGAGTAGTCTTCAACTATTCGAAATGAATAATTTCTGTAGGAGATCATACCTTTTTTACGAGCTAATCGAATTAGAAGCTCTTTCTCACGAGGATAATGAAGGCGAACAATCACGGCTCGTGGTTTATCAGACACAGACGAAAGCCTCGCAACTCTATGAGCGCAGTCAATAACAGGTTCATTTTTCAAACCTTCACCACCGAAAATTTCCCACAGTAATTTAGAGAAAAATTCAGTTAAATCACCGGACTCAACTTTTTCGGGAATTCCGATGATGCGCAAATTCTGTCTGCGAGAACGATTTTCAAGATCAGTAATTTTAAACTTGTACTGATCTAAAGTTTTAGCAGTCGACTCTATCTTCTTCTCTAACACTTCAATTGTACGTGCTTTTTCACAAATTGATTGTTCAAGAGTCGTGATCTTATTTCCATGCTGTTGAACCTCTAACGCCTGCGACTGAAACTTAGTTTCAAGCGATTTAACAACTCCTTCAAGATCGGATATTTTCGAAGTAATCCTCCTTTCCAAACTTAACAGTTTACTGTCCAATTTACCTTCTAGTCTGCCTTCCAGAGCCGCAAATTTAGCATCCAGTTTATTGTCCAATTTACTTTCCATAGCCGCAAATTTAACATCCAGTTTAGTGTCCAAAAGACCAACAATTGCGTCGATGGATACAGGATCCTTAGCCGATTTCTTACTTGTAGCCATTTTAGGTTTGACAAGATTAGATCAACTATTATTTTAGGAAAAAAGGGTCAATCAAAGGTAGCAACTCATATGATTAAGTTCGAAAAGGTCTAATTAAAGGGTGATTATAGTTAAAAAAATAAAGAGCGCCTAAAAGGCAGATGCTTACGTCGCCATCTTGAAACTCCACCCCCCGAGATTCTAAATTTGAGAAAGGTCAATTGTGTTGGTTTCAGAAAGGATCTGACAAGTGTGGTTTGGGACAGGCTGTTCACTGGCAAAGAAGTACTTGGTAAGTGGGAGGCCTTCAAAAGTGAAATTTTGAGGGTGTAGAGGTTTTTTTAATAAATTTTTAATTGAATTTTCAAATAGGTTACAGAAGGAAAAAAAATTATCAACCCTTCCCCCCTCCCCTTAACCCCTCCCCCTAACATATCCCTATAGAAAGAGAAAAAAAAAGAGAAGAAAAAAGAAAGAATGCCTGGATATCGGAAGATCCCCACACGCTCCACAGAGTTCATAATAGCTTTAGTATATATATTTATTTATTTATTTCCCCAGATAACCAATAATTTTATCTTCAGAGCAACTATATATTTAATCCTATGTTCTGTAAATAAGGGTGCCAATTTTTCAGAAATATTTCATATTTATCTCTTAAATTATAAGTAATTTTTTCAAGTGGAATGCAGCTGAAAATTTCATTCTTCCAACGATCTATACTTAAGTATGAATCCGATTTCCAAGTAACTGCAATAGCCTTTTTGGCTACTGCCAATGCAATTTTTATGAATTCTTTTTGATATTTATTCAGTTTGGATTTCGGTTTTATCCCTTCAATATCGCCTTGTAAAAATAATGTTGGATTATGTAGAAGTTGTGTTCCAATAATTTGTTCCAATAAAACTCTTAAATTTGTCCAAACAGGTTGAATTTTAAAACAAGACCAAGTAGAGTGTAAAAAAGTACCAATTTCTTGATTACATTGGAAACATTGATCAGATAAATTTGGGTTTATTTATTTATTTTTGTGGTGTAATATATAATTGATGTAAAAACTTATATTGCACTAATCTTAACCGGACATTTGTTGTATTTGTCATACTGTCAAGACATAGTCTTGACCAACTTGTTTCTTCAATTCTAATATTCAAATCACTTTCCCATTTTTGTCTTGACTTATGAATTCCTTGTTTAATTGCCTGTTTTTGAATCAAACTATACATACAAGAAATAAATTTTTTAATTTTTCCTTTTCAAATTAAAGTTTCTATTTCATTAAGTTTCAGCAATAACATTGTTTGACCCAATTTATTTCTTAAATAAGCCCTTAATTGGAAATAACAAAAGAGTGTTGTTTGATATTTTGTATTTATTCTTTAATTGATCAAATGACATTAATATACCTCCTTCAAAACAATCTCCTATATATCTAATCCCTTTTTGAAACCAATTGTATAAAAGTTGGTTATCCATTGTAAAAGGAATGTTTATTTTGAATTAAAGGTTTCTTTGCTAATAAAGATTTCTTTATCTCTTCATCAACATTTATCTTATTCCATAAATCAATCAAATGTTTTAATATAGGAGATTCTTTCTTTTCCCGTATCCATTTAGATTCCCACTTATATATAAAATCTTCTGGTATATTTTCTCCTGTTTTATCTAATTCTATTCTAATCCATGCCATTTTATCTTCATCAAAAAAAAGATGCAATAAATCTAAGTTGATTTGCTTTGTAATAATTTTTAAAATTTGGGAGTTGTAACCCTCCTAGGTCAAATTTCCATGTCAATTTTTCCAACGATATTCTTGACATCTTACCTTTCCAAAGGAACTTCCTCACACATTTATTTAACTCTTGAAAAAACTTCTGTGGTAATTGTATTGGTAGTGTTTGGAATAAATATTGTAATCTAGGGAATATATTCATTTTTACAGCATTTACTCTGCCTACTAATGTTATTGGTAACGTCATCCATTTATCAAGATCTTCTTGAATTTTTTTCAATAATGATAAATTATTTAATTTATATAAATTCTTTATATCATCAACTCTTATACCCAAATATTTTATACCATTTATCGGCCATCTAAATTGAGTTATTAGTCGATATTGACTATAATCTTCTTTAGTAAGGGGTAGAATTTCACTCTTATTCCAATTTATTTTGTAGCCTGATATTTTCCCATATTCTTCCAATCTAGAAGATAATTTACGCAGCGAATACAATGGGTTTGTTAAATAAAGCAAAACATTCTCAGCAAATAAATTAATCTTATATTCCTCCTGGTTAACTCTGAAACCCATAATATCTGGGTCCGTTCTAATTAATTCAGCTAATGGTTCTTTCGCTAACACAAATAAAGCGGGCGATAATGGACAACCTTGTCTATTTGACCTTGTTAACTGAAATGATGTTGAAATTTGACCATTTGTCACTACTTTAGCTTTGGGATTAGTATTTAAGGTTTTAATCCATTTTATAAAAGATACTCCTAATCCATATTTTTCCAATACCTTAAATAAAAAATCCCACTCCAATCTATCAAATGCTTTTTCTGCATCTAAAGCAACTGCCACACTCATTTCCTCCCTCTTTTGTGCCAGATGAATTATGCTAAGTAACTGAGTTGCATTATCTGCTGATTGTCTATTTTTGATAAATCCTGTTTGATCCATATGTATTAATTTTGGTAAGTATTTAGATAATCTATTAGATAAAATTTTTGCTATTATTTTATAGTCAGTATTCAACAAAGAAGTAGGTCTATATGATGTTGGCTTTAAAAGATCACTCTCTTTTTTTGGCAATACTATTACAATAGCTGTCGAAAAAGATTCTGTAAGTTTATGCGTTCTTTCCGCTTGCTATATTAACTCCATAAAAGGAGGAATTAGTAAATCTTTAAACTTTTTAT
Source organism: Hypanus sabinus (assembly GCF_030144855.1). Classification (NCBI taxonomy): domain Eukaryota; kingdom Metazoa; phylum Chordata; class Chondrichthyes; order Myliobatiformes; family Dasyatidae; genus Hypanus; species Hypanus sabinus. The sequence continues at coordinate 160,931,922 of NC_082715.1, read as the reverse complement.
AAAATTTGGGCAGAAAACCATCTTCTCCTGGGGATTTATTACTCTGAAGTGATCCTAGAGCTTCTTCGACCTCTTTTAATGTAAAAGGCATATCTAATCCCTTCTGTTCTTCCGAATTCAATTTTGGAAGAGTTATTTGTGATAAAAACCTTTCTATCTCAACAATATCATTTTGTGATTCTGATTGATACAATTCAGAATAAAAATTCTTAAAAGTTTCTTTAATTTCTAAAGGTTTATAAGTAATTTTATTTACACTTGTTCTAATTGCATTTATCGTTTTGGAAATCTGGTCTGTTTTTAACTGCCAAAGTGTGATTTTTCACCTAGTTCGTAATATCTCTATTTAGTTCTCATAATTGCTTTTTCTGTTCGGTATGTCTGAAGTGTATTATATCGTAACTTCTACAAGTTGTCTTCGTTTTTCTTCTGTCATATATCTTTGCGATTCTTTTTCTAATTTTGTAATCTCTTTTTCCAATTAATCTATTTCTACCATATATTCCTTAATTTTAGAAGTATAACTTATCATCTGGCCTCTCAAATATGCCTTCATTGCTTCCCATACTATAAATTTATAATCAACTGAATGTAAATTTGTACCTAAAAAAAACTGAATCTGCTTTATCATGAAATCACAAAAATCTTGACATTTTAATAATATTGAATTAAATCATCTGTAAATCGATTCCTCTTTATCCATCATTGTCATTGTCAAGGGGGAATGATCTGACAATATTCTTGCTCTATATTCCATATTTTTCACTGTCTTGAATATTCGTTGATAATAGGAAAAAAATCTGTCCTTGAAAATGAGTAATCTCTTTCTTTTGGATTAATTCTTCTTCATATAACAATCAAATTTAAATCTTTCATCAATGAGAAAGTTAACTTTGCTACTTTTGATTTTGTAACAACCTTTGTTGATCTATCTAAAACTGGGTCTAGACAAAAATTAAAATCTCCACCTATTAATATTTTGTCATGTGTGTCAGCCAAATTCAAAAAGGCCTCTTGTATAAATTTTACATCATTTTCATTTGGTGCATGAATATTCATAAGAGTCCATAGTTTTGAAAAAATTTGGCGATGTATAATTACATATCTCCCAGCAGAATCAATTAATACATTTTGTATTTTAATTGGTAAAGTTTTATTAACCAAAATTGCAACTCCCCTCGCCTTTGAATTAAATGAAGCTGCAATAACATTTCCGACCCAATCTCTCTTTAATTTCTGATGTTCTATCTCTGTTAAGTGTGTTTCTTATAAAAAAGCTATATCTATTTTCATTTTAATGTACGTTAAAATTCTTTTTCTTTTCACCGGTCCATTAAGCCCATTAACATTAAAACTTTAAAAATTCAGTAAATTAGTCATTATTTTTAACAGGGTTACTCCAGTCTATAGTAATACTTAACCTTTCAATTTTCATAGTACCTTGGGGAATCTTTTTAAAATTCTCCATGTTGCTAAGTGTCTCCCCACCCCCCCCCCACCCCCCCCCCCCGGATTATCCAGGCAAAGAAAGAAAGATAAAAGAAAAATAGATTATAAAGAAAAAAATAACAAAATACCCCCCTACTAATGTTTTGAATAAAGAAAAAGCACGTTACCCTCCTCCATTGTACAGGTCATGGTAATCGCCATGATTATACACGTGAATCCCGTAGCAATCGAACCGAAGTTCTCCCAGCTCCCCCGTAACATAAAAAAGTATATATAAGAGAAGAAAAAATAATATCACTACTCTCGATTAATATTTCTCAAATTTTTACCTTTCTCCCCCTGTATCATATAATTAAGAATATATTTAAATATTCTTCTGTCCTTAAACATCCATCAACTCCATTCACTGTCCCTGCCTTCATCTTTAATCCGTTTCACTTTTAAATCTTTGGCTGTGATTAGCGAATATTTGGGAGTTCTTATGCAACTTCTTCCGCATCCTGATAATCAGTAAAAAATCTTCTTTTTCCGTCATCCAAAAAAATTATCAGGGTTACCAGGTGGCGCAATATAAATTTATAACCCTTTTCCCATAAAACTTTTTTTGTTGGGTTAAATTCCTTTTCTCTTCAAAAGGTCATAACTTATATCAGGATAGAAAAGAACTGTTTTCCCTTCTATCATCAATGGCCCTTTTCTCTTTCTGGCACGTTGGGCAGCCGCCTTCAGGATCTTTATCTTGATATCTTAAGCATTTTATCAAGATTGATCGTGGGTTTTGATCAACTTGAGGTCTTGATCTTAAGGCTCTGTGAGCCCTTTCAATTTCAATTAACTGGGTTCCTTCTTCCATTTTCAAGAAATCCATTTTTGAAAAAAAATTATTGGATCCTCTCCCTCTATACTTTCTTTAAGTCCAACAATCTTAATATTATTTTGTCTGCTAAAATTTTCAAGTACATCCACTTTTTCCAACAACCGTTGAGGGTGTAGAGTTTGTATGCGCCTTGCAGAACAAAAGTTGAAAGGTAACTGGTGCAGGGAACCTGGGTTTTCAAGAGATATTGAGGCCCTGGATATTTTGTTCCTCTAAATGTCTCAGACTGTTGGGAGCTACCAAGACTCGTTAATGACTACAATATCATAATTTCACACCCTGAGCTCATCTGACTTTTCTTTTAGTCATCTTCTGTTGGATTCTAAAAGCTTCCCAATAGTTTTTTCTCTTATTTGCCCACTCTTTGGCTTTTATGTTGGCTTTGGCTTCTCATTTCAGCCACGGTTGTGTCCTCCTGCCTTTCCAGTGCTTCCACTTCTTTGGGATGTATCGATCACTCGGCTCCCAAATTGCTCCCAGAAACTCCAGCCATTGCTGCTCCGTTGTCACTCCTACCTTTTCCCTTCCAAACAAGTTTGGCCAGCTTCTCTGTCACAGAAACATGGAGAAGTTCAGTACGGAAACAGGCTGTTTGGCCCATCTAGTCAATGGTGAAAAAATATTTAAGCTGACTAATGCAACTACCTGCACCGGAACCATCACCCTCCATACCCCGACCATCCAGGCTTCCATCCAAACATCTTTTAAATGGTGAAACCGAGCTCACATGCATGACTTGTGCTGACGTCTCATTCCACACTCTCACAACCATTTTAGTAAAGAGCTTTTCCACATGTTCCCGTTAAATTTTCACCTTCCCCATTTACCCATGACCTCTGGTTGTCATCCCACCCAACCTCAGTGGAAAAAACTGCTTGCATTTACCCTCTCTATACCCTCATAATTGTGTATAGTTCTAACAAATCCTCAAAGCAATGTATAATTTCCTTGTTTATGTTTAAAGCCTTTTTAGGTGTATAAGATGATGAGGGGCATTGATTGCGTGGATAGCCAGAGGGTTTTTCCCAGGGCTGAAATGGTTAACATGTGAGGGCTTAGTCTTAAAGTGCTTGGAAATTGATACCAAGGGGATGTCAGGGGTAAGTTTTATTACACAGAGAGTGGTGGGCATGTGGAATGCACTGCCAGCAGCGGTGGTCGAGGCAGATACAATGAGGTCTCTCAGCAGCCTCTTGGACACATACATGGAGCTTAGAAAAATAGAGGGCTATGCACGAGGGAAATTCTAGGCAGTTTCTAGAGTAAGTTAGGTGGTTGGCAGAACATTGTGGGCTGAATGGCCTGGAGTACGCTGTAGTTTTCTATGTTGAACAGTGAACTAAATTTGGCTATCCTACAATCCTCTGATAACTTCCCCGTCACTAAAGATGATTTAATTATCACTGCTAGGGGCCCCGACAATTACTGCACTTGCCTCCCGTAGGGTCCGAGGGAGCACCTTGTCATGCCCTGTAGATTTATCCACCCTCATCTGCCTCGGGATAACAACTATCTCCTCTTCTTTAATCTGAACAGGGTCCACAATTATACTGCCGCTTTTCCACAATCCCATAGACCTTGTGTCCACCTCCTGAGTGATAGAGATGATAAAATATTTAAGATCTCCCCCATCTGCTTTGGTTCCACACGTGGATTGCCATTCCGGTCTTCCACAGGACCAACTTTGTGCCTTTCAATCCTTCTGCTCTTAATCTATTGTGAGAATCCCTGAGGATTATCCTTCATCTTTTCTGACAGCAACCTCGGGCCTTCTTTTAGCTGTCCTGATTTATTTCCTATTTGTTCTCTTGCATTTCCTACACTCCATAAGAACCTGCCTGTCTATCCCTGTTATGCAACTCCATTTTGAACTTCTCCTGGATCTCAATATCTCTTGCAAACCAATGTTCCCTACAGTTTCTATCTTTACCTTTTATTCTGACAAGCACATACCTGCTTTTTACTTTCAAAATTTCACTTTGAAGGCCTCCCATTTACCAAGCACACCTTTGCCATAAAGCAGCCTGTCCCAGTCCACAGTTGCCAGATCCTAGTGTCATAATTCCAGGTGTTGATCCATGCCCTGAACACATCCACCTTTCCTACGCTGCTCCTTGTATTGAAATAGGCTCAGCATATTCACTGCACCATGCTCAACGATTTTCATTCCTGACCTTGTCTGAGGTCTGAACAACATCTGTCTCCACAACCTCTCCACTATCTGTTCTGTATTCGAGATCCCATTCCCCCTGCAACTTTAGTTAATCCCCCCCCCACCTCCCACCATGCAGCTCAATCACCCCTTTGTCTTTCATCTCTCAGATCAATAAAAAGGGGATGTATACCAGGTACAGGCAAATAGGAACAATTGGGGTATTTATGAAGTACAGGAAATTCAAGCAAAAAGTTATGAAAGAAATAAGAGAAGACATGAGGTTGCCCCAGCAAACAAGGTGAAGGAGAATCCTCAGGGATTCTGCAGATATTTTAAGATCAAAAAGATTGCAAGAGACAAAATTAATCCTCCGGACGATCAGAATGGTAATCCATATCAGGAGACAAAAGAGATGGGGAAGATTTTATTTTTGCATCGTGTTTACTCAGGAGATGGACACAGAGTCTATAGAATGAGGCAAAGCAGCATCAACTTCATGGACTCTGGGCAGATTACAGAGGTGGAGGCATTTGCTGTCTTAAGGCAAATTAGCATGGATAAATCCCCAGCGCCTGACAAGTTGTTCCCTGGGACCCTGCGGAAGACAAGTGCAGAAATTGTCGGGGCCCAAGCTCAGATATTTCAATCGTCCTCAGTGACAGCTGAGGTACTGGAGGATCGGAGGACAGCCAATGTTGTTCCGCTGTTCAAGAACGGCTCTAAAAATAAACTAGGAATTTATACATTGGTGAGCTTGACATCAGTAGTGGGAAAGTTATTGGAACGTATGTGCAGGGACCGGATATATAAGTATTTGGATAGATGTGGACTGATTAAGGATAAACAGCATGGGTTTGTGCATGGTAGGTCATGTCAAACCAATCTTATAGAGTCTCTCGAGGAAATCATCAGGAAAGTGGATGAAGGCAAGGCAGTGGATGTTGTCTACATGGACTTCAGCAAGACACTTGGGAGACATCATATGGGAGATTGGTCAAGAAGGTTCAGTCACTCAGCATTCAAGATGAGATAGTAAATTGGATGAGACACTGTCTCTGGGAGAAGCCAGAGTGTGGTAGCAGATGGTTGCCTTTCTGTCCAGAGGCCTGTGACTAGTGGTGTGGCATAGGGATCAGTGCTGGATCTGTTGTTTGTCATCTATATCAGTCATCTGGATGATAGAATGGTCAACCGGATCAGCAAATTTGTGGGTGACACCAAGATTGGGGTGTAGTGGACAGTGAAGAAGACTATCCTGGCTTGCAGTGTGATCTGGACCCGCTGGAAAGATGGGTTGAGAAATAGAAAATGGAATTTAATGCAGACGAGTGGGAGGTGTTGTACTTTGGTAGGACCTACCAGGGCAAGTCTTCAAGGAAAATTCACAAGGATGTTGCCAGGTCTGGAGGACTTGGGTTAAAAGGAAAGATTGAACAGGTCTGGGCTTTATTCCTTGGAACGTAGAAGATTGAAGGGAGATTTGATGGAGGTGTACCTCAGTTAAGAGGGTACAGATAGGGTAAATGCAAGCTGGCTTTTACCTCTGAGATGGTGTGGGACTACAACCAGAGGCCATGGGTTAAAAGTGAAAGGTGAAACATGAGGGGAAACTTCTTCACACAGACAGTGATCCTGGTGCGGAATGAGCAGCTAGCACAAGTGATGTATACGAGCTCCATTTCAACATTTAAGATGTTTGTATGGGTACCTGGAAGGTAGGGGTATGGGACTAGAAAGTTTAAATAGCTCGGCACCAACTAGATGGGCCAAAGGGTCTGTTTCTATGTTGTTCTTTTCCATGACTGTGACAAGAACCTTAAATAATACCAACATTCTCTCAAATTCCTTTTAACAGTTGTCCAGACCAACCATAAATCTGAGTAGGAGATATTTACATGGTATTAAAACTGTGGCACTTTCTATTAACAGTACACAAAAGAAAATCCCAGCTGCACGTTAACAAAGGCTATTTGTGGGATAGTGTTTCAGTTACTGTGGAGTCAGGAACCCATGCAGCTCAGTGGGAACAGGGAATAATACCAATGGAGAAAGTCAAACTGAGCCAGGTCACAGATTGGAGACGGCAGAAATGCCCCATTCTTATAGAGACAGGAAGAGCCTCAGAGAGTTTGATTGTCATTCCAGATACCAGCATTGTGCCCAATTAGAAGATGATTTCTCTCTCCAACTTGGTTTGAACTTCACTGTAACAGTATGATGCGTGATCACACCTTGACAACTCAAGTGATTGCATCTGAAATGTTGTTCTACACCAATTGATGGATTTTTTAATTTTTTTACAGGTTAAAAATGACAAGGAATTTGTCTACGGGAATCTCGAACACAACACGCCAATTTTGCTGTCTCTGTCCATGTATATAAGAAGTGGAGCAAGGGATTTAGTCAATCACCATTCATGTTCAGACTGTGGGGAGGGATTCACTCAATCATCTGGCCAACTGGCGTGCCTGTCAATTTACACAGGGGGAACCCATTCATCTGCTCAGACTGGCAATGGATTCACTTTGTTATCACAACTGAAGGTACATCAGCAAGTTCCCACTGGGACAAGGACATTCACCTGTTCTGTGTGTGAGCAGGAATTCAGTTGGTCTTCCCACCTGTGGACACACCAGTCAGTTCACACTGGACAGAAACTGGTCATCTGCTGAATTTGTGGGGAAGGATTCATTTGGTCATCTGACCTAATGGCTCACCAGCGAGTTCACACTGGGGAGAGGCCATTCACCTGCTGTGAATGTGGGAAGGGATTCGCTCGGTCATCTCATCTACAGATGCACCAACGAGTTCACACTGGGGAGAGACCATTTACCTGCTCAGTCTGTGAGAAGGGATTCCATCAATCATCAGATCTTCATAGGCACCAGAGAGTTCACACTGGGGAGAAGCCGTTCACCTGCTCAGACTGTGGGAAGGGATTCACTCGGTCATCCACACTACTGTCACACCAGTCAGTTCACACTGGGGAGTGGCGGTTCACCTGTTCAGAATGTGGGAAGGGATTCACTCAGTCATCTGAACTACTGGCACACCAGCGAGTTCACAGTGGAGAGAGGCCATTCACCTGCTCACACTGTGGGAAGGGTTTTGCTCGGTCATCTCTTCTACAGATGCACCAGCGAGTTCACACTGGGGAGAGACCGTTCACCTGCTCTGTGTGTGGGAAGGGATTCCATCAATCATCTGACCTTCAGAGACATCAGCGATTTCACACTGGGGAGAAGCCTTTCACCTGTCCAGATTGTGGAAAGGGATTCACTCGATCATCCACACTATTGGCACACCAATCAGTTCACACTGGGGAGAGGCCTTTCACCTGCTCAGAATGTGGAAAGGGATTCACTTGGTCATCCAATCTACAGAGACACCAGCGAGTTCACACTGGGAAGAGGCTGATCACCTGCTCAGACTTCGGGAAGTGATTCTCTCAACCAAATGTAAATCATTGAGTTCACACTGGGGAGAGGGCGTTCACCTGTTGTGAATGTGGGAAGCAATTCACGCAGACATCTAACCTTATGACATACTACTGGGTTCACACTGGGGAGAAAGTTTCAATGAACTGTATACTGGATACGTGTCTGAAAGCGGAATGGGAAACCATTAGTTGGATTTTCAATGGAGCAGGGTCAGAAACCAGAAGCAGGTCTGCAAGGGCAGAGTTTGGGGCTCTGGACGATGGTCGGGGTAAGGACGTACAGTGAGAAGGGAATCATCAGCGGGACGTGGCAATGAATGACATAGTAGCAACATTTGGAAGCTGATTAACAGAAAATAATCCGGTTCCTGCTTGTTTATCCTGTAATATTATATCTGGATGGCTATTATGGATTGTCCTATCTGTAACGATGTATTGATTATCATAATTGACTCTAAAACTGGATCGGGCTTGAATTTATGGAGCCTTTATGAAGAGATGAAGGGCATTCCTGAGTTTGTATTTTAAAGCAAGATTTTGGTGAATGATATTTGCCACTTGATTGTACCTGTGTAAGTAATCAGATTGAGTTAAACTCTGCAGGATCCTGGAATGTGTTGGATTGTGTTTGGGTTCTCCTGGCATTTTCTGCACTTACTGCCTTGTTTGTTTGCATTTTATGTATTTTCGACATTTTTTCCCTTTTGTTAACCACCTTGTCCTGTATTTCTGTGAGGAACCCCTCTGTTTCTGGGAAGAGGTCTCCAACTCCCAGTCAGGTCACCGGCTAGACTGCTCAGATCGTTGGGATGTCTCCCATGGAGGGTCATACTCATTCCACTGGTTAATGTTTTCTTCCAGAGTGTACACACTTACAGTACACACATGGAGTGCTGAATCCTGTTCATTTTTGATGAAAATATATAGTTAGTTTTATCTGACTTGTGTGATTTTTTTTTTCATGTGTGTTATTTCTCTTCCTCCTTCTGTCCAATGTAGAGTTAATCCAAGTGGGTTTGTGTGTAAGTAGTCATTTCTAAAGTTGTCATTTCAGTTCTTATTTATCTTTGTAAATTTTACTGATTAAAACGGAACCAAGATATTCTAGTCAAGTCGTTTTTATTGTCATTTCAACCATAAACTGCTGGTACAGTACACAGTAAAAACGAAACAACGTTCCTCTGCTACATGAAACAACACAAAGCTACATGAGACTACAGACCTACACAGAATTACATAAAGTGCACAAAACAGTGCAAGACAGTACAATAATTAATAAACAAGGCAATAGGAACAGTAAAGACCAAATTACAATATAATAATAAATGATGTAAATGTTTTAGCAGGAATTTAGAAAAATGAGCAAAATTTGCAAAGGGGGTGGAGTGGTGTTCAGTTGAGTGTATGTGTGTAGGTTGGTGTCAGTCTAGACTCTGGGTATTGAGTCTGATGGCTTGGGGAAAAAATTGTTGCCCAGTCTGGTCGTGAGAGCCCAAATGCTTCGGTACCTTTTGCCAGATGGCAGGAGGGAGAAGAGTTTGTGTGAGGGGTGCATGGGATCCTTCATAATGCTGTTAGCTTTGTGGATGCAGCGTGTGGTGTAAATGTCTGTAATGGCAGGAAGAGAGACCCCGATGATCCCCTCAGCTGGCCTCACTATCCGCTGCAGGGTCTTGCGACCCGAGACGGTGCAATTTCCGAAGCAGGCAGTAATGCAGCTGCTCAGGATGCTCTTAATACAACCTCTAGAATGTGATGAGGTTGGGGTTGGGAGATAGTCTTTTCTCAGCCTTTGCAAAAAGTAGATCAAAAAAAGTCAATGTCGGTATTGATGAAAATGCTTATTGTCTTTGTTGTATTTGTTAACTATTGAGCTCTGTTTGGAAGGTTTTCTGAGCTTTGAACTAAATTTTCTCAAAGGTTTTCCCTATTTCGCACTACTTTCTATTTTCTTTGCTTGTTGATATTCCAGATACGTGGGTATCAGAGTCCCGATGAAGGGTCTTGGCCCGAAATGTTGATTCCTATCCGTAGAAGCTGCCTGACATGCTGAGCTCCTCCAGCACTTTGTGTAGTTCGCTAGATTGCTAGCATCTGCACGTCCTCTTGTTTCCCAGATACTTACATGTTTCTTGAAACAACAAGCCTGTAGTAGGGTTTAGATTTCCAGCATCAATAGATTTTCTCCTGTTTTCGGTAAAAACAAAAGTGGTGTCATATAACATAGCAAGAAAACAGTGGGAAGTTAGAGGATTGGAAAGCTTTTACACAACCAACACGAGACAACTTAAAAAAACACACAAGAGAGACAAGATGAAAAAAATTAAGGTAAGTTAGACAAAAATATCAAGTATCAAAATATTTTCAGATATATAAAGAGTAAAAGAGAAGCAAGAGTTGATATTGTACAGCTGGAAGATGATGCTGGTGAGTTAGTAATAGATCAAAGAAATAGCGGCCGAATGTAATAAGTATTTTGTGTCAATCTTCACTGTGTAAGACACTAGCAGTATAAGACCATAGGACATGGGAGCAGAATTAGACCATTCAGCCCCATCGAGTCTGCTCCGCCATTCTGTCATGGCTGATCCCGGTTCTCACTCAACCCCATGCACCTCCCCGGCATATCCTGCAATGCCACAACTGATCAGCAAACTATTAGCTTCTGCCTTAAATGTACCCACTTTTTTGCCCGTTCTTCAAATTTGTCTGTGTCCTGCTGCAATCGCATTGCTTCCTCAGCACTACCAATCCATCCACCTATCTTTGTATCATCCGCAAACCTTTCCACAAAGCCATCAGTTCCATTATCCAAATCATTGATAAACAATGTGAAAAGTAGCTGACCGAATACTGACCCTGTAGACCTCTAGTCGCTGCAAGCCAATAAGAAAAGGCTCCTTTCATTCCCACTCGCTGCCTCTTGGCTGTCGGCCATTCCTCTACCATGCCAGTATTTCTCCTGATTTTTCTCCTGTTAAGCAGTCTCATGTGACACCTTATTAGATGCCTTCTGAAAATCCAAGTAAATTTTTACATCCACTGCCTCTCGTTTGTCCATCCTGCTTATCACTTCCTTGAAGAACTCTTAACAGATTAGTCAGGCAAGATTTCCCTGTACAGAAGCTATGCTGGCTTTGACTTATTTTATCATCGGTCTCCTAGAACCCCAAAACCTCATCTGCTATAATAGACTCAATGCTTTCCCAGCCACTGAGGTTTGGCTAACTGAGGCCTATAATTTCCTTTCTTTTGTCTTCCTCCCTTCCTAAAGAGTGGAGTGACATTTGCAATCTCCCTGTCCTCCGGGACCATGCCAGAATCAATTGATTCTTGAAAGATCGTAACTGTTATCTCTCCAGCAACCTCTCTCAGGACTCTGGGATGTAGTCCATCTGGTCCAGGTGACTTATCCACTTCAGGAACTTGAGTTTGCCTGCCACATTTTCCTTTGTAATAGGAATGGCACTCACTTCTGCTTCCTGACGCTCACGGATCTCTGGCACACTGCTCGTGTTTTCCACAGAGAAGACGGGTGCAAAGTAGCTATCAAGTTCATCTACCATCTCTTCCCCATTTCTACCCCATGAGCATCAGTTTTGTGGGTAACTGATGAGGTAATGCTCTGTTTAGTTGGAATGTTTGGGTTATAAGTATTGATAACGGAGGAACTAACCAATGGAAGCAATGTTGTTCTATCTGTTTGTGTGGGAACCTGGAGTGAGTGGCGGGATTTCGGGAGAAGAACCGTAGAGGAAGGATGTGCTGGACACGCTCTGGTCGACCACAGAAGTTGGTCCCAGGCGGCGGGTCGAGGAGGTCGGAGAAGATCGAATGGGGATGGAAGGTTTCAATAATTGAGCTCCAACAATTGTGCACAAATTGATTGAACTCTGATAAGTTTTGGTTCCTTTTTCTTTTCTTTTTATATTGTATTGTTATTAATTGCCTAGTTCCAGTAAGATTTATAAAGTGTACTCTGTAAATGTACATTGTGTGTGCGAGTTTGTACCACTGTGCATTACACAGCATCTACGCAAACGGGAGACACGGTTTGGTGGGTGGACGGATTTTCCTCTAGACCAGGGGTCAGCAACCTTTACCACTGAAAGAGCCACTTGGACCCGTTTCCCACAGAAAAGAAAACACTGGGAGCCGCAAAACCCGTTTGACATTTAAAATGAAATAACACTGCATACAACGTTTTGTTTTGCCTTTATGCTATGTATAAATAAACTATAATGTGTTGCATTTATGAAATTGATGAACTCCTGCAGAGAAAACGAAATTACATTTCTGCATGCAACAAAAACATTTTGAACTCCGAAAAAAAGACGTTGGGTTGAAGGTTACTTTTAAGTAAAATACTCAACGTCTATTTGAGTCCTTCTTGTATTTATGAAATACGCCAAACTTAAATTTGCCGCCAGCAGCAAACCAAAAATAACGTCAGCCAGCTGTCAACCTGAAAAATAAAAGGACTATTTCACTGAACAATGAAAACATATGAATATACGTAAAATAATACGCAATTAAAATATTTATCATACTTCTTCAGGTTGACTCACACCTGACAATGCAGTCGTATTCAGTAGGGATGGATCGATGCTTAGGGGAGTGACCGGGAAGGATAATGTGTTTTTTTCCTCTCTGAACTCACAGAAGCGTTTCCCAAACGATGTTTGCATTGCGATGATTGCAGAATGTAAATACTCCGAATTTATCATGTCGTGACATTGTTTGAACTCTCTCAAATTGGGGAAGTGAGACAATGTGCCTTTCTGTAAATCTCTGGCAAGCAACGTCAACTTGCGCTCGAATGCAAAACATCCCCCAACATGTGCAGGGCTGTACGTCCTTACCCCGTTGAAGAGCTGTGTTCAGCGTGTTCAGGTGCGCTGTCATGTCTACCATGAAGTGTAGCTTTTCCAGCCACTCTGGCTGTTCCAGCTCAGGAAAGTTGAGCCCTTTGCTGCCCAGGAAAGTTTTCACTTCTTCCAGACGCGCGACAAAGCGTTTCAGCACCTCCCCTCTGGACAGCCAGCGATAAAAACACGTTGTAGCGGTTGCTACACGCAGTCAGTAAACTGCAGTCAAAGATAGCTTTATTCGAACTAAACAGCCTTGCTTTTAAGCCTCCCTCAACCCGCCCCCCATGGGCGCGGATGCTGCAAAAGACACGTACTCACAAACCCCCGTAGGCTATCTCCCTTAGCCTGAACGCTGGCTAATTGTGAGCCGGTTCGGATGTGTCAGGAAATGGGTCGCCCGCCACAACGTCTTATTTAGATTGTACAAGATCACCATAATCTTCAAATTTAGATTTACATTTCAAAAACTAACAAACTAACATAAAAAACATATTAATTAAATACCGACCATGTAGCGGTGTGCTACACGCAGCGCTAAAATTACGACACGGAGTCGGTAACTGCAGTCGAAGGAAAAAAACTTTATTCGAAATCTTCAGCCTCACTTTTAAGCCTCCCTCAACCTGCCCCCCCCCCATGGCGCAGAGGCTCCAAAGCTCTGTGCTCGCAAACCCCCGTAGGCTATCTTATTGTGAGTCGGTTCGGATGTGCCAGGAAAAGGGTCGCCACAACCAATTATTTCCCAAAGCAACAGGGAGCCGCAGCACAGACCTAAAAGAGCCACATGTGGCTCCGGAGCCGCGGGTTGCCGACCCCCGCTCTAGACAAACACAAGCCGGTAGCCCTGGGCGTTACATTTGTGGGGGCTCATCCGGGATAGAATTCACTGGACGCTGTTTGACCGTTCTGCTTAAACAAAGTACAGTTGGGGTGGTAGCTGCCGCTTTTCGGCGATGGTGTGCGTCTGCGAAGGTGGCGGAGAGCAATGCGTGCGTGTTGAGGGGGGTGGAGACTAGCGTACCAGATGTAGTGTTACTTAGAGGCTTGAGTGCGGTTAAAACTTTTGGCAAAGTGGAGATTGTATCGTGGAAATTTGATTTTGAGGCAAGTACAGATATAGTGTTAGTGCAGACAAGTGAGGACATAAGAGGGGCGGAGTTGCCAGAGGAGATTGGCGTTCCCGGGGAGGCGGGGCCAAGGCGCCTGCAGAATGTCGGGGAGGGAGGGGCCAAAGCTCAGTGAACAGAGTTGCCTGCAGAGGGGGGAGGAGATCTTAAGGAACGGATTCTTTCGGTGCAGTAGGATGAAGGGAAAGAGTGATCAGATTTGGAAAAGTTGGTCAGTTCCTGTACCACAGAGAAAGGCGAGAGTTCTGAGTTGGCCTCTGCACTTACCTCCTCAGCGAGGAGGGCAGCGGGGCCCCGCCAGAAGATAAGAGTTATCTCAGGGTTAGTGCCCACTCCAGAGGGCGAGGAGGATTATGAGACATGAGTTGAGCAAACGTCACAGTTGTTGAGGGAGTGGCAGTGCTCGGATGAGGAAAAGCGACAGAGATTAGTTGAAAGTTTGCGGGGAGAGGCGGCTGGGGTTGTGCGAGGTGTGAAGGTTAACCAGCCTTTGGCCACTCTGAAGGACTATATAGAGGCCTTGGAAAGTGCTTTTGGGTTGACTGGGAGTTCCTCGGGGAGTTTCAAAACATATATCAGGAGGAGGGTGAGAAGCTCTCTGCGGACCTTTCTCGGCTAGAGAGACAGCTTAATGGATTGCGGTGCCGGTGGGGGGGGGGGGTCATTCGGGCTGAACAGGTGGATCAGGTATTTAGAGGTGCCCAGGCCAAGGACAAGATTGGTTGGAGTCTCCTGCAGTCTTATATAATGCGCCCTCCTCCGGCGTTCGTTCAGCTGATCAGAGATGTGAGGGAGGATGAGATGCGTTGAGGCCATGGGAGGACTCTGTCATCAGGGTAAGATCCTCAGCACCCGGTGGGGATGAGAGAGGAGCCGGCTCCACCCGGTAACTGATAAAGGAGGTGGTGGCCGAGCTGAGGACTGAGGGGTCAGTAGGGAGGGCTTCGCCCCCAGAGGACAGACAGCGCAGGATGCTGTGAGTGACGGGAGGTCTGCGAGAAGAGGGGCTGCTGGTAGCATGTGCTATCACTGTGAGAAAGAGAGGCACTTCCGGAGAGGCAGGGGGTGTGCTATCACTGCGGGGAGGAGGGCCACTTCCGGAGAGACTGTGAGAGGCAGGGGGTGTGCTATCACTGCGGGGAGGAGGGCCACTTCCGGAGAGACTGTGAGAGGCAGGGGGTGTGCTATCACTGCGGGGAGGAGGGACATTTCCGGAGAGACTGTGAGAGGCAGGGGGTGTGCTATCACTGTGAGAAAGAGAGGCACTTCCGGAGAGACTGTGAGAGGCAGGGGGTGTGCTATCACTGCGGGGAGGAGGGACACTTCCGGAGAGACTGTGAGAGGCAGGGGGTGTGCTATCACTGTGAGAAAGAGAGGCACTTCCGGAGGGACTGTGAGAGGCAGGGGGTGTGCTATCACTGCGGGGAGGAGGGACACTTCCGGAGGGACTGTGAGAGGCAGGGGGTGTGCTATCACTGCGGGGAGGAGGGACACTTCCGGAGGGACTGTGAGAGGCAGGGGGTGTGCTATCACTGCGGGGAGGAGGGACACTTCCGGAGGGACTGTGAGAGGCAGGGGGTGTGCTATCACTGCGGGGAGGAGGGACACTTCCGGAGGGACTGTGAGAGGCAGGGGGTGTGCTATCACTGCGGGGAGGAGGGACACTTCCGGAGAGACTGTGAGAGGCAGGGGGTGTGCTATCACTGCGGGGAGGAGGGCCACTTCCGGAGGGACTGTGAGAGGCAGGGGGTGTGCTATCACTGCGGGGAGGAGGGACATTTCCGGAGGGACTGTGAGAGGCAGGGGGTGTGCTATCACTGCGGGGAGGAGGGACATTTCCGGAGGGACTGTGAGAGGCAGGGGGTGTGCTATCTCTGCGGGGAGGAGGGACATTTCCGGAGGGACTGTGAGAGGCAGGGGGTGTGCTATCACTGCGGGGAGGAGGGACATTTCCGGAGGGACTGTGAGAGGCAGGGGGTGTGCTATCACTGCGGGGAGGAGGGACATTTCCGGAGGGACTGTGAGAGGCAGGGGGTGTGCTATCACTGCGGGGAGGAGGGACACTTCCGGAGGGACTGTGAGAGGCAGGGGGTGTGCTATCACTGCGGGGAGGAGGGACACTTCCGGAGGGACTGTGAGAGGCAGGGGGTGTGCTATCACTGCGGGGAGGAGGGACATTTCCGGAGGGACTGTGAGAGGCAGGGGGTGTGCTATCACTGCGGGGAGGAGGGCCACTTCCGGAGGGACTGTGAGAGGCAGGGGGTGTGCTATCACTGCGGGGAGGAGGGACACTTCCGGAGGGACTGTGAGAGGCAGGGGGTGTGCTATCTCTGCGGGGAGGAGGGCCACTTCTAGGAGGGCGATTCCCTTGGTATCCAAGAAGGGAGAGGTGTCGGGAAACTTAGAGGGGAGCCAGTGAGGGAACGGCCCGGTGTCTCTAAGGGAACATGTTCCCAGCAATGTACCAAGGAACCCCCGAAATCAAAAGACCCGATTCCGGAAGGATTAGTGGGACCCCGCTGCAGTGTGTCGCTAAGGAGAGACGGAATCTCTGCTGAAGCCTTACTCGACACCGGGTCGCAGGTCACGCCAACCAGTACTTCAAGCATTTGCCATTGACCACGTTCCACGCACTGGAGATTTGGGGCGTCAGTGCTGGGGATGATCCATATGATGGGTATTCGTCAGTGAAAATGGAGTTTTCAGAAGCCGATGTGGGAGAGTGTGAAGTTTTGGAGACGTTAGTGCTGGTTTGTCTGGACCCAGTTGAGACGTGGGGGGGGGGGGTGCTTCAATTCTGGTGGGGACCAACACTCCTGTGGTGCGGAGGCTCATGGGGGCCTGCCAGGAGAGGGCGGGTGAGAACTGTTTGGAGACCCGGGCCATGCACCCAGCGTTTCATGCTGCTTTTGAGGAAGTGCGGAGACGCCCTGGGCCGGAGACTGGATGTAAACCAGGGACTGTGTGGTGCACCCAGTCGAAGCCTGTGATAATAAGGCCCGGGAAAGTAGCGAGAGTGATGGGGACCCCCAGATTTCCCGGAGTTCCTGATGGCGAGGCCCTTTTAGTGGACCTCGAGGGGGAGACGCGATTTCCGGCTGGGGTGCTGGTGAGGCCCGAATTGCGGAGGCCCTTGGTGGTACAGGCGAGCAGGATGGCTGTAATTGTCAGGAACAGTACGGAGAGAGAAATCACCTTTAAGAGAGGGATGCCGCTAGAGTATTTGTTCCCGATGACAGTAATGTCCCACTGGGGGGGGGGGGGGGGGAGGGGGGGAAGAATCGGAAAACAGAGGAAAGCTGACCGCTGAGGCTTTTAACTTTGGGGATTCTCCTGTGCCGCTGGTGGAGAAGATTTTGAAGCTGGAGGATATGTTTTTCTCTTGGCGAGTTTGATGTGGGTTGTTCCAAGAGCACTCTCCACACCATCCGGGTGACTGAGGACACCCTGCTTAGAGAGAGGTCGCGGCGACTGGCCCCTGCAGATGTGCCGCAGCACTTGGTCAAGTTGAAGGAAGCTGGGGTCATCTCTGAATCCCGGAGCCCCTATGCGTCCCCAATTGTAGTGGCCCGGAAGAAGAACGGAAAGGTACGCATGTGTGTGGACTATTGGACCCTGACCGGTGTACAGTCCGAGGGTCGGAGATGCGCTGGCCTGTCTGAGTGGAGCAAAGTGGTTCAGGGTGCTGGACTTGAGGACTGGATATTACCAGGTCCCCATGAGTGAGACCGACAAAGAGAAGATGGCATTTGTATGCCCTCTGGGGTTTTTCCAGT
Organism: Hypanus sabinus; assembly: GCF_030144855.1. Taxonomy (NCBI): domain Eukaryota; kingdom Metazoa; phylum Chordata; class Chondrichthyes; order Myliobatiformes; family Dasyatidae; genus Hypanus; species Hypanus sabinus. The sequence continues at coordinate 160,914,228 of NC_082715.1, read as the reverse complement.
TTGAAAGGATGGCCCAGGGCATATCGGGGGCCCCTGCCACCTTCCCGAGAGTCATGGAAAAGACGGTCGGGGATATGAATTTGCTGGAAGTGTTGGTGTATTCGGATGACTTGATAGTATTTGGATAGGATTTGGAAGAACATGAAGCGAGGCGACTGAAGATGCTAAGTTGACTGAAGGAGGAAGGGTTAAAACTCTCCCTGGACAAGTGTCAACTCTGCAAGACGTCCGTTGGCTATGTTGTTCACATAATCTCGCGGGATGGAGTAGCCACGGACCCGGCTAAGATAGAAGCGGTGACCACGTGGCCGAGGCCCCGGACGGTGAGTGCCCTGCGCTCGCTCTTGGGGTTCTGTGGGCGACGCCAAAGTGAGTCACCCCTTGAACCAGCTTCTGCGTGGTTACCCTCCCATGGGGAAGAAAGGAAAAGGGGGACGGGAGTTTGGAGAATATCTCAACTCGTCGGAGCCCTTCGGACAGAGGTGGGATGCCAAATCTGAGGAGGCTTTTAAATCGCTGAAAGTACCCTATGTATTACATGCCGACACCAGCCGAGAGGGATTAGGGGCCATCTTGTATCAAGATCAGGGTACTGGGTTGAGACCTGTCATGTTCGTCAGCCGGAGTCTGTCGCCCTCCGAGAGGAACTATCCCATCGATAAGTTGGAGTTCCTGGTGTTGAAGTGGGCAGTGGTGGATAAGCTGAGTGACTGCCTCTACGGAGCCAAGTTTGAGGTGAGGACGGACAACAACCCAGTTACTCGTATCCTGACTTCGGCTAAACTGGATGCTACAGGCCATGGGTGGTTGGCGGACCTGTCGGTATCTGATTTCAGCCCGAAGTACCGGCCGGGGAGCAGGAATGTTGGTGTAGATGCTTGGTCCCAACGGGAGCATGAGAAACTGGAGAGGGAGAGCGTTCCTGCCCCTGGGGTGAAACCCATGTGTCGGTTTGCTATCACCGTGAAGGCCGAGGAAGCCGAAGCGAACAGTGGACCCACTGGGGGCTTCTGATGACGCCTTACCCCAGCTTACTGTGACCTGACTGCACTGAAGGCTAAGCAGTGGCCGGACCTCAGTCCGGGGGGAGTGGCAGCTGCTCAGCGAAGTAACCCGGGCATTGGCGCTGTTTGGTACGTGGTGGAGAAGGGGGATGCGAAACATGCCTCAGTGCCTCCAATACTGAGGGAATGGCCCCGTTTGAAGTTGAGGAAACAAGTTTTATATCGCGTAACGTCACCCCCGGACCGACCCCGGCTTTGCCAGTTGGTCCTGCCTG